>NC_043010.1:4530244-4542744 GCF_006345805.1 Octopus sinensis | reverse complement strand
GTGTGAATGTGTGCTGTCAATGTGTTTGTGGATTTCTTAGTGTCTGTATGTGCATTTGTGTGTTCGTCAGTATGTGCAAGGGTGTATTTGTGTGCCAGTATGTGTGTAGTGTGTGTATGTGTATGTGCATATGCATGTGTCTGTGTGTGTTTCACTAATGCATATCAGTAAAGCATGCAAACATTCGCACAAAGCTGAAAAGCTTATATTCACCAAAACAAACTCCTTCGTGATATTTGAGACTAATTCTTTTGTTAGTTACAAGTACTTCTTTGTCCCTTGCATCATCAGAAATACTGGGGTTAGTCTACTGGAAAACCTGTAATTAACAACGAAATTATCCACCAATTACAATAAAAAATAAAAAATTTAACAAATACTGTATTTAACGACATAAAAAATGCATGGGTGTACTTAATATTCCCCAGTTTCAGCTGCACATATTCAGAAAAATGTTTTCAGAGCATTAAAGCTTATAGGAGGTTCAACTTCTCATACAGGACCCAAGATGATATATATATTTTTAGTTGAACAAATTGACCCCAGCACGTTTTTTTTTAAAAAACCTGTACTTATTCTATTGTTCTGTTTTGCCAAACTGCTAAGTTATAGGGGCATAAACACATCAGCACCGGTTGTCAAGCAGTGGTGGGACACACACACACATACACACACACATGCATACATTCTTTTATTCTTTTACTTGTTTTAATCATTTGTGGCCATGCTGGAGCACTGCCTTAAACGTTTTATTTTTTTTTAAGTTTAAGAAATCAGCCACAGGACTTACTCGTTGTAAGCCGAGTACTTATTCTGAACCGCTAGGTTATGGAGGCATAAACACACGGAGATCAGTTGTCAAGTAATGGTGAGGGGCAAACATAAACAACAGCACACACACACATAAAGACATATATATATATATATATATATATACAATGTGCTTCTTTCAGTTTCCATGTACCAAATCTACTCACAAGGTTTTGGTTGGTCCAAGCTATAGTAGAAGACACTTGCCCAAGCTGCCATGCAGTGGGACTGAACCTGGAACCATGTGGTCGGGAAGCAAACTCCTTACCACACAGCTACGCCTGTGCCCATATATATATATATCGAAATAGCTAGGATGATCCGGTTCTTGACTGAAGATTGAAGGCTTCGAATGTCCCGTCCATGTTTTTTGTATCGTCTTCTAAATGTTTTACATTCTTGTCCCAGTTTGTATTTTTCTACATATAAAATTAATTAAGGGTAGAAATTGATATTAGTCAATTAAAACCTGTGGTCTAGCATATTAAAAAGAATCCGAAGATTAAAATATTTATATATACCTCAATTGGTATATATATATATATGCTGTTGTGTCTGTGGAGAGTCATTTTCTTTTTGTGCCTTATTATTTAACACACTCACCGGTAAAATTTCCATTTCTTCCTTATTTTTATTTTCCTAAAATTTTCGTCTTCAAAAATTTTAAGAAAATGAAAATAAGAAAGTAGTGGAAATTTTACTGGTGAGTGTGTTAAATTATAAGGCACAAAAAGAAAATGACTCTCCCCAGACACAACAGAATATGCCTCACACACGAACTCACATAAAGAATCTTGCAAACCAAATCCAAAAACGAAATATATATATATATATATATCTTTACTCTCTCTTTACTTGTTTCAGTCATTTGATTGCGGCCATGCTGGAGCACCATCTTTAATCGAGCAACTCGACCCTGGGACTTATTCTTTGTAAGCCCAGTACTTATTCTATTAATCTCTTTTGCTGAACCGCTAAGTGATGGGGACATAAACACACAAGCATCGGTTGTCAAGCAATGCTAGGGGGACAAACACAGACACACAAACATACACGCACACTTATATATATATACATATATACAACGGGTTTCTTTCAGTTTCCGTCTACCAAATCCACTCACAAGGCATTGGTCGACCCGAGGCTATAGTAGAAGACACTTGCCCAAGGTGCCACGCAGTGGGACTGAACCCGGAACCATGTGGTTCGTAAGCAAGATACTTACCACACAGCCACTCCTGCGCCTATATATATATATTGTGACATTCTTTGGATAAATAATGTGTCTTATATGCCATCAAAGCATACACACAAACTCATTATATGCACTCACTCAAACACAAACACAATGAGTTAATCAGAGGTTAATTGCATGAAAAATTTTAAAGGAATTCTGATATGTGGTGATAAGCCAGATCGGTTAAGATTTTCTTCTAAAACATTTGTGTTAAACCTTTAGTATTTAAACCGATCATATCTGGCTCAAATATTCTGTCAATTTTACATTCAAACTACCCAGATCTGGTCTCTCTACTTACTCTACAACGGCCTTCTAAAAATTAAACAATCAAGTCATCAAAATCTCAAAGCTGAAAGATAATACATCTTTAGTTCAAAACAATGAAAAAGAAATAAGCATTACATTTGACTGAATAATCTGAATGCTAAGGGAATGAGGTAGAGAAAATGCCTAAATTTTCCATTAGATTAATTTCAATTATATTTAAAGAGTAGTAAAAAAAAATTATAAAATAAGACAATTATTCTATCCAGAATTTAACAGATGATGTGAATATTTTTTTTACTTCATTTCTTTATTTCTATAATCTAATAAAGCAAATTGACTTCATATACCAAAGGATTGCACTTATTATAAAACAATTATTAAGACCTAACCCATAGTCTTTTAGCTCCACGCACTGAAAACAAGTGTCTTAGTCAGCAGTTAGTAACTCAAAACCTATAGGTACAGACTTGACTTGTGATATGCATGTGTATGTGCATATGTGTGTATGTGTGCATCCATGTGTGTGTGTGTGTATGTGTGTAGATATTTTGGTATGTGTATATATATATATATATAATATATATATATATATATGTGTGAAATCAGGTACTTCAGGTTTTTAACACATGTCCATTCAGGATTTTTTTATTTTTCTATGGGGGCAATCTAAAATATATACTATACATGCACATATACACACATACATGTACACACACATATATATATATACATACATACGTACATACATAAAACACACACACAAGGACACTCGCACTCACACATGTATTATTTATTAGCTCTGAAGCTACTTAAGTGACTCAAGGGCCTGGATTCACTTATGTAGTTTTACAGTTAATAAATAATATATTTGCTTAGCTTTCTGTATTGAGTTCTATTTATTTATCTCATTTGTAAAAACACAATCACAAACACACATATATACACATACACATATGTGTGTGTGTGTATAAATGTGTGTGCATGTGCATATATAAATATATACAGGTATATGTGCATGTGTGTATATATGTGTGTGTATATATTTTTTTTTTTTTTTTTTTGTACTTGTTTCAGTCATTTGACTGCGGCCATGCTGGAGCACCGCCTTTAGAGTGGTGAAAGAGTACAGCAGGGATCACCACCTCCTGCCGGAGCCTCGTGGAGCTTTTAGGTGTTTTTTTCGCTCAATAAACACACACAACGCCCGGTCTGGGAATCGAAACCGCGATCCTCCGACCGCAAGTCCACTGCCCTAACCACTAGGCCATATATATACATATTATATACATCTATCATATTTATCTGTTATATATATATATATATATATATATATGTATATATTATATATACTTATATAGTTATGTGTGCTTCAAGTTTCACTATTTAAAAGAATAATTATTTCCTATGACATTTATATATAATATATATATTATATATATATATATCTATATATATATATATATATATATATATATATATATATATATTATATGTATTATATATATATATGTATATATATATATATATATATACAAAAAAGCAAAAAGATTCAAGTTAATTTAAATGAATTTACTTGAATATGGTACCAACTTAGATGCACCAAAAAAAAACTATACTGTTTTAAAACAATACAGTAATGTGGGGTGATTATAAGCGAGAAAGAAGCAACAAGAATGGATAGGTTTTTAGTACAATCGTTTCATACAAGGACAGGCTTTATTAAAAGTTGCAAAAATTACAGCATATAAACGTGTCCCGTACTCATCAGCTAAAATACATGTGAGTTCTCTAGACATCCTAGTGGTTGAGGCTATACTCATGAAGTAATGTGTAGATAATTAAGTAACATACGATTTCCCAAAGTTCATTAAAGTTCTTTAAAGATGATGTACAGTCTTATCACAGAATTTAAATAAAGTTTTAATAGCATCACAGAGAAGGTGACCTAATCCATAGTGCCATATGAATTTCCAGAGATATGATGAGGGATTACATACTCACAGAAGACAAATTTATCCATTGTTAATCACAACGAGGTGGTCTCAATTCCTGCTTATTAGCATTACAGAGAGGGTGAATTAATCCTTGTATAGATGCACAATTTCCAGTGGTGTAGATGTAAATTTCCAGAGAAATGAAGAGGAATTTTCTATTCACAGGCGATAAATTTATCAATGGTTGAACACAATGAGGTAGGTATCAATTCTGTTATATGATTAGGTATTTGCCACATTAATCACATTACTGCATTTACAAGAGGCTGTAGCTATTTAACTTTTAAAGGCTGAAGGGCTTTCTAGAGAGGCAAAGAATAGAAAAGGGAAGGGAATAGAAGAAAAGAGAGAAAATAAAGGAGGAGGGAGCAAAAAGGGGGGGAAAGGGGACTAAAAGAGAAGAGAAAAGGAAAAAGAGAATAAGAAGAAGAAAAAGAAAAAAGAGAAAAGAGAAAGAAATAGGGAAAGAAGGAAAAAAGAAAAAGAAAAAAGAGGGTTCTAGTTATACAGAAGAATTAGTAGACAGCAAGTCTGTTTTAATTTAAGGCATCTAGGAACATAGGAGAATATTTTCTTTGACCAGTAAAACACTAATTTATTGCTGTTGAATCAGCTATGAATTAAAAGAGAATCTAAAGAGATAACACAGTCAGGGTTTAGGGGTCAGATTCTAAAATCAAAAGAAAATACATTAGGAAAATCTAAGTATAATCTTATCAAAAAGTCATTAAATTTACTTATTTAATTTATTCATTTTATTGTCTTAAGGGTTGGCCGTTATATTCATACATTGACGGACTACAGGTCAAATCTTAGAAGATCATTTCCAAGGTGTTAGGGATTGTCTATCATAATGAAGATAATCATATTATCACCGAGGGGGTAGCCTTATTTATTTAATTTTGAAATAGCATTATGGGGCTATAGTAACTCATTTTATTTTATTAGAGTTATGCTACTTAAATAGATTAAGTTAGGAATTAAAATTAAAAATTACAATTAGATTTAAAATTAAGAATTAAAAATTATGAGTTTGAAATTAATAAAGCCTCATTAAGCAGCGTATAAGTACTATTCATTTCCCTGTTCTCAAAAAACTGATGCATATATAAGGAAAAAGATACTGTAGTGTGAGAACTCTAGTTATCTACTTAAAGCAGTGCTATACTATAGAAATCAGTTATATCTATCTATCTAGTTACGAATATTCTATCATTTAAAATATTTTAAAGTCTTCAATTTAGCGTGGACACAAACTTGACCTAGTTCGATATGGTTATTCAATAAGTTTCTATGTTTTCTTCTATGCTGTACATCATCTTTAAAGAACTTTAATGAACTTTGGAATCTGTTTTTAGGTTACTTATTATCTACATTACTTCATGAGTATAGCCGCAACCACTAGGATGTCTAGAGAACTCCACATGTATTTTAGCTGATGAGTACGGACACGTTTATATGCTAATTTTTGCAACTTTTAATAAAGCCTGTCCTTGTATGAAACGATTGTACTAAAAACCTATCCATTCTTGTTGCTTCTTTCTCGCGTATATATATATATATATATAAATATATATGTAAATATGTATATGACATAAATATATATATATACATATATGTATACACACATACATGCATATATATATATATACATACATATATGCATACATATATATACATACATACGTGCATATATATATGTGTGTATACATATATGCACATGCACATGCACATATATATAAGTGCATGCATGTGCAGACACATACACGCATATACATATTTTATTGCTAAGGGACCCTAATTAGAAGCTGGTGTCCTGTTTTGTTGACGGTGCAATTGCCAAGCCAAACAATTAGAATGGTGTAATAATTCAGTAGACAGAGTCATACAAAGCACTGAGTGACTGGTCTGGAAATAGCAGAAGAAAGTGGGAGTGGTAATATGTGATATTAAGAAACTAAACAGGAAACGAACCACCAGGTGTTTCTATGGAAGAGAAGAGAGATAGAGAGAGAGAGAGGAAAAGAGAGAAAGCTCTGTTTGTTCCATTAGCTAGAAATAGCAACCGAATCTTCCTCAAAATACATCTACTGTTCTACTATCTCAAACAAGGAAGAACATTATTGTAGTCAGGTTGAAATATGGTTGTAGAAAATATGAACTATTCATGGTTGGAATACACCAAGTCATAATGCTTGGTTGGAGCTGACTTACAATAAGCGATGATGGTATTAACAGTTTTTACCTCCACCTTAGCAAAAGCAGAAGTATTGTTTTCAGTCACCTTTGTTTGTCTTTTGTCAAAATATCTCAAGAACTGCTGGATAGATTCAGATGAAACTTTCAGGGATGTGTGGCCTCGTGACTGGCATGAACTGATCTGGTATGGAACAAGGATTCTGAATTATTTTTTCGCTGTTTTTACTTAATTTTTGAGAGAAGTTGGGTTCATTTTTAGTATTCTCATTTGTGAGGGCACTTGAGTTTATTTCAGATGTTCCCAGTTTAAAAATCCTCTCTGGCTAATCGTTGAGAGGACGTTGGTGTTGCCTTGGTAGAGGTTTGCACTCTCTGAGTGCTCTTGTTTAATATTGGTTCAAGGGCAACAATTTTGAAGGGAAGAAGAAATTTATTACATCAACCTCAGTCCATGACTGGTACTCATTTTACCAGTCCTGAATGTCTGAAAGGTAAAGTTGAACTTGGCAGCATTTAAACTCAGAATTTAAAGGGTCAGCACGAATACCATTAAGTACTGATTCACTAACAATTCTACTGGCTCCTTTCCTTAATGGCAATAATAATCCTCTCTACTATCGGCCTTAGGCTTGAAATTTCAAGGGAGGAGGCAAGTCAATTACAACAACCCCTGTGCTCAACTAGCTTTTATTTTATCAACTATAAAAGGGTAAGAGGCAAAGTTGACCCCAGTACAATTTGAACTCTGAATGTAAAGATGAATGAAATGACAGTAAGCATTTTGTCTGGCATGTTAATGATTCTGCCACCTCACTGCTTTCTAAGCAACAATAATAATCCTTTCTACAATAGGTACAAGTCCTGAAATTTTGGGAAAAGGGTGAGTCAATTACATCAGCCTCAGTTCTCAATAGGTACTTGCTTTATCAACCCCGAAAGGATGAAAGGCACAGGTGACCTTGGTGGAATTTGAACTCAGAACACAAAGATTGGTGAAATGCAGCTAAGCATTTTGACTGGCATGCCAATGATTATAGTAACCCACTGCCCCTTTGACAACAATAATAATAACAACAGCAACTGAAGAATGAAAACTGACAGTGAAAGAAAGGATAATGTTTCCGTAGGAAGCATAAGCACAAATCCTAAAATTTGGGGTACAGTGTTGGGTGATTAAATCACCCCACTTTACTTTTCTGGTAACTTATTTGACCAGCCCTGGAAAGATGAAAGGCAATGTTGACCCAGGTGAGATCTTACCTCAAAAAAAAAAAAGAAAAGATAAAACACAACAAATAGGGAAAAGCTTTTCATTAAATGCTCTAATGATCCTGGCAATCCTCCATCCCAATGACAGTTAGGAGTGGCTGTGTGGTAAGTAGCTTGTTTACCAACCACATGGTTCCGGGTTCAGTCCCACTGCGTGGCACCTTGGGCAAGTGTCTTCTACTAAGCCTCGGGCCGACCAAAGCCTTGTGAGTGGATTTGGTAGATGGAAACTGAAAGAAGCCCGTCGTATATATGTATATATATGCGTGTGTGTGTTTGTGTGTCTGTGTTTGTTCCCCTAGCATTGCTTGACAACCGATGCTGGTGTGTTTATGTCCCCGTTACTTAGCGGTTCGGCAAAAGAGACCGATAGAATAAGTACTGGGCTTACAAAGAATAAGTCCCGGGGTCGAGTTGCTCGACTAAAGGTGGTGTTCCAGCATGGCCACAGTCAAATGACTGAAACAAGTAAAAGAGTATTATTGTTTTTAATTTAGATATTTCTTCCTTTGTCAGCTACATGTAGCATGTTGAATATCAAGGATCTCCATTTGGGTCTTCCTCTGTCATTCTTACATATCCTTCCTATGTCAATTCTGTCCTTGACATTAACAAATTAGTTTGTTCTGTCCTTCTCCTGAGCATTTGTCATCTTTCCTTTTAATAATAGTCTTCGTATGCTTTGTTCCCTTACAATGGAACCATTGTATTTTAGCTTACTGTTTTTTAATAGTTGAGAATAATGATCTTTTTAGTATTTGCTTGTTGTAGCACTTCTTCATAAGTTTTACATTTTGTCCAAGATATTCTTAACATCCTTCTATACATCCAAATTGCAAAAGGTTTTGGTTTTTCAGAGTTTTCATCTATGCCCACGTTTCTGCACAATATAATAATGTAGAACATAGGTAACATTTCCACAGGATTTTTCTTGTTTAAGTACTCACCTGGTATGTTAAAGGATGAAGGGCAGGGTTGACTTTGGTGATACTTGAATTTAGTATGAAAAGAGCTACAATAAATACAAAGCAGTTATTTATTTACTTTTTTTTTTCTAATGCTCCAATAATTACAATAGAGACTGACTGCTCTCTAGTTGTTTTTAATATAAGGGAGGAGGCTTGAAATTCTGGAGGTGGGGGTGGGGTGATGATGATGATGACGACGATGATGACACCACCACCACCAACAACAACAACAACAACAACAACAACAATAATAAAAATAATAATAATAATAATAATAATAATAATAATAATAATAATAATAATATAATAATAATAATAATAATAATAATAAATGCCCTGATACAGTATAATATGCCTGATGCAGAACTAAGCAGTGGCTCTCGTGGCTTCTGATCTTAACTGATTGGAAGTGTTATCATGTACATTGTTTTGTCTTGGCATAAAAGATGGGCTACAGCAAATATTCTACTGCCAGTTGTTTGACCTTAACCAGTTGACCATGTCCCTTAGTGGCTGACGATACGTGCATCTCCGATCACGAGGAGAAGTAGTGGGGGAGCATCATAGCCACGTGTTGAAAGGAATTCTTTAGGATTTGGACAATTCACCCTTGAAAAACATGGGTGTTATGTTCAACATCCTTAAACAACCCTTATTCAGGGACCTTTTGAGCGGGATGGGCCACTCGACCTGAAGAAAATTCTAACTGGGTCCCACCTGCTCTGTTTATCATGATATGAGATTACCATGTCACGCACACATGGTTGTGATGCATGTGCCTGGTGTACCCTTATCAGACGGGTAGTCATGGTGGGTATACTGGGCTTTATATATTTTACCCTAGAGTCACTTTGATGGTATGCACTGCTCTCTCAATAATAATAACAACAATAATAATAATAATTAATAATAATAATAATAATAATAATAATAATAATAATAATAATAATAATAATGATGATGATGATGGTCCTTTCTACTTTGGTAACAAAGTCTGAAATTTGTGGAGAGGGGACTAGTTGATTGCATTAACCCCAGTGTTCGACTGGCATTTATTTTCTTGACCCCAAAATGATGTAAGGCAAAGTTGACCTCAGCGGAATTTGAACAAAGAATATGAAGACAGACAAAACACAGTTAAGCATATTCTCCAGTGGGCCAATGATTTTGCCAACTCACCACCAAGCAGAATCCTTAACATGTCACACAATGAAAGTACAATAAAAATAATAATAATAATAACAGGACATAACAACAGGTGTCTTTCGACTGTGGACAAATTGAATTCAGCTGGTGTGTGTGGAAATGAAGCCTTACGGCAGGCAGAGATATTATATTTTGTATTCATATTTGTGTAACATCGTCTGTTTTTCCATCCTTGTTTTCGTATACATTCGATGCTTTCTTCCAAGGAATCTAATGCTCTTAGTTTAGTTTTTCCTTGGGGCTGGCCACATTGGAGCAATCTCAAGATTAATCAGCTGAAATTGCAAAGATGATCCAGTTCTTGATTGAGGATAGAAAGCTTCGTATGACCCGTCCTTGTTTTTTTTTGTATCGTCTATCTGGATGTTTTGTTGTCCCTTTTTGTATCACCTAACTGTCCGGATGTTTTGCGTTCTTGTCCCATTTTGTAATTTATATATATATATAGTGGCGTACATACACTTTGTTCTCTCTCTCTCTCTCTCTCTCTCTCTCTCTCTATATATATATATATATATATATATATATATATATACATATACATACACACACACACACACACCACTCCCAGAACTTAGTTTCTCTGAGCTGGGTGATTCTTCCCAAAAACAGGTGTTGGTGTTGGTGGAGGTCATGTTGGTGGAGGTAGTGTTGGTGGAGGTGGTGTTGGTGGAGGTAATGATGATGATGATGATGATATAGACAGGCAGTTAGAGGAATTACTTCATAGAAGAGCCATTTTAGTCCATACAATACCTGTGATATTCATCTATCTTCTGACTTCCTATGATGTTAAAATTTCGGTCATTGGCATCATTCCACTGCAACTGTTTGAATATTAGTTATGAGTATTAGTCATTGGTGAGTTATTAGATGTCTTTCTTTTATTTATTTTATTATTCATTTGACTTTAATTTCATTTTTCTCTATTTGTTTATCTATTGTTAAACTGTCAAACATACGGGTCTATTGTTTAACTTATCGACATAAATTGCTATTAGTCACTTTTATGTTCAATTTCTCTGTTTGTCTATAAATTTGTGAGTTTCATTTATTCTCCAAACGATTTTTTGTTTTTGTTTCTTTCCTTTGTCATTGAGGTTAGTTATGAATGTATGGAGATGCTTGTGATATATTTATAAAGTAGGTTTAAAATGTCTTTCTTGTACAAATCTGCTGAATTTAAATTCTTTATAAGTTTCATGTATTTAATTATATTATGAGGAAACATGCAGCAAGATAATAAGTTAAAGAATTATGTAAGATAACATTGTGATATATCATCCACAATAAAATGCCTGCTTCCCCTACTGGCATGGGTGGGAAGGTTTGACAGGAGCTAGCCAACTGGGGAGCTGCCCAGATTCCAATTGTCTGTTTCGGCATGATTTCTACAGCTGGTTGATCTTCCTAATGTCAACCACTTCACAGAATGCACTGGGTGCTTTTTATGTGGCAACAGCATGGGCGCTTTTATGTAGAACTGGTACAGGTGCTTTTACATGCCACTGGAATGGATGCTGTTGTGTGACACCGGCACAGGCACTTTTAAGTGACATCAGCAAGCGTTTTTATGTGGCACCGGCATGGACACTTTTATGTAATATTGGCACAGGTGCTTTTACATAACATCAGCACAAGTGCTTTTTATATGACACCAGCACCCATAAGCCCTCAAGAGAAGGACCTCCCAACTGAGGGCTCGTGCTGGTGTAATATATGTATGAGGTGGTATCAAAAAGTTCGTGGACTAGTTATGTTTAATAAAATATGATCAAATAGGTGCAGGAGTGGCTGTGTGGTAAGCAGCTTGCTAACCAACCACTTGGTTCCGGGTTCAGTCCCACTGCATGGCATCTTGGGCAAGTGTCTTCTGCTGTAGCCCCGGTCCGACCAATGCCTTGTGAGTGGATTTGGTAGACGGAAACTGAAAGAAGCCTGTCGTATATATGTATATATATGTGTGTGTGTGTTTGTGTGTCTGTGTTTGTGCCCCTAGCATTGCTTGATAACCGATGCTGGTGTGTTTACGTCCCCGTCACTTAGCGGTTCGGCAAAAGAGAGTACTAGGCTTACAAAGAATAAGTCCCGGGGGCGATTTGCTTGATTAAAGGCGGTGCTCCAGCATGGCCACAGTCAAATGACTGAAACAAGTAAAAGAGTAAAAGAGTAAAAAGAGTAATCTATCTGAGTTTTAACATCATCTCCTTCGAAATAGTCACCTTGCACAGCAATACACAGGTCCCAGTGTCTCTGCTACTTTTGGAATCTGGCCTGGAAGTTGTCTTCCATAAGCAAGTTGAGGAGCTTCTCCAATTCACACTGGATCTCAACAATGGTGTTAAAACAGCAACCTTTGAGCTGCATTTTCATCTTGGGAAGACATGGAAGCCTGTAGGTGCCAAATCTGGTGAATGGGGCAGGTGCAGAAGTGATACCATGTTGTTTTTGGAGAGGAATTCATGAGTGAGGAGAGCTCAGTGTCAGGGTGCATAGTCATGAAGAATCCAATTCTTCATGCTCCACTGATCCGGTCACTTTCATTGA
>NC_043010.1:4522744-4525244 GCF_006345805.1 Octopus sinensis | reverse complement strand
TGGAATTTCATGGATTAATATATTCTTCTATACACAACCATACAAACTCAGATCTCTCTCTCTCTCTCTCCCTCTCTCTCTCTCTCTCTCTCTATATATATATATATATATATTGGTCTGGTCGCTTAGCCAGCGGGGTGGCAACATTTGAAGGCTAAAACAATGCAAAGCGCATTGTGACCAGCGATGTGTAGCAACATCTGATAGTCTGGTCGGTCACGGTGATCACGGTGATATATATATATTTACATATATATATATTTATATATATATACATATACATGCACACCAGGGGCGTGCACTCTCAAGTGTGCGCTGCATGCCTTCTTTGTTTCAAAGAAAATCCGTCCAGTTGTTTTCGAAATATTTTGTCTCCCCTTCCCCTCTCTCAGTGACTCGTACTTCTGCTTTGAGAAGACCACATGACATGCCTCTCTGTCTATTTGTTTGTGTAGAATTGTTGCTAACCTGGTTCCACTTTTGACCCGTAAAATTTCTGACCGGAACAAAAGCAGTCCCATAATTCTTGAGTTAACCAGCTGAAATGTTGGCAATAAGTTTGAATTTTTTTATCCAAAACATCCGTTTGCACTATTATATTTTTGGAGTGTTTTGAAAACAAAAATATAATCTATATTATATTTCTTATTTCAGAAATAGCTAATTAATCTTAAATTAATTTAACTAAGGGTATTTTTCCGTTTTGTTGAAATTGACTTACAATTTACACCGGCGCTTCCACGTGGGTTCTTATATATAAGAGCAGCTTTTTTCAAAATGAGTGAAATGTGTGTTATAAACCATATTTTGAGAAATAGTTTTTCGAAAAGAGACTTCGATGGAAAATAATTATTAATGGTGGGAGACCAACACCGAATTTACCTAATTTGCAAAGCTATAACAAGAAATTCACAAAACAATTTCAGGTTAATTTGTATGAAAAGAAAAAATGGTTAACTGGAAGTGTTGCTCTTAATAAATTATTCTGTTGGCCGTGTTTACTTTTTGGCTTAGAAAAAATGTTTGGAATGATAAAGGCTATGATGATTTAAATAATTTACATATGGCTATGCTAAAGCACAAGCGGTCTCAAAAAGGTATATAAAATCTTTGATACATCTTAAAATATTCGGGAATGTCCGCATAGACTTACAATTAGATGCATGTAAAAATCAAAGGATACAACATCATAATGAGGACGTTAGACGAAACAGATCCATTCTGCAACGATTTAGGCCTCCAGGAATTATCGTTTTGGGGGCATTTTGAATTGGAAGGCTGTAATAATCGTGGAAATTATAAAGAACTCGTATATTTGATCAGTAAATATGACAAAAAAATAGAAAGTCATCTAGATACAGCTTCTATCTTCACCGGTCTGTCAAACAGAATTCAAAATGACTTGATTGAAGCAATTCATAAAGTTATGTTGAATGAGATGCAGAAGGAAATTGAGCAAGCTAAGTTTGTTTCTAATCTTGTTGATGAGACATCTGATGTCTCAGCATCTTCACTACTGGCAACAGTTTTACGTTATGTTACAGAAGACTTTGTGACGAAAGAACGATTTATCGGTTTTAGTGATGTTAGTGCAGATCGATCTGCAAATGCTTTATCTGAACATGTTTTTAAAAGCATTGAGACGTGGGAATGTGGAAACAAATTGATTGCGCAGACATATGATGGTGCCGCTACAATGGCAGGACAACTAAATGGGTTACAGGCAAAAGTAAGAAAGAAATATGAATGTGCGATCTTTATTCATTGTTGTGCCCATATCCTAAATTTAGTTCTTTCACAATCATGCTCTGCTATGAAAGAATGCAAGATATTTTTTCTACAATAAACGGACTCGGTACATTTTTAACGAAATCACCGAAAAGGGCCAATGCATTAGATAACATTGTTAAAAAAAGATTTCCGAAAGCAACAGCAACTAGATGGAATTACTCCTCACATCTTATTATTACTACAAAAGAAAATCATGATTTCATAATTAGCCTTTTTGAACACATCATTGAAAATCCTGAAGCATGGGCAGCAATTGGATTCTTACACACTTTAAAAGCTCCTGATTTCTTATTTTTGTTAGAAGTATTCAGTGAGATTTTTCTTTTACTGACGTCTTATTTAACATCCTCCAGAGTAAAAGTCATGACATAGTGTATTGTAAAGAGCAAATAGATAAAACTAGAACTGTACTCGAAAACAAACTTGATAATTATTCAATCTTTTATGATAGGTTAGGGGAAAAATATGGAGTCGATGCAGGAATCGGAATTCAGAGATCCAAGAATATATCTATTGATCCCCAACGACATTATAGAATGCTTTATAACAAAATTATCAGTACAATAGTTGACCAAATAAAAGCACGATATTCATCCTTAGAAGAGTTTAAATTCATGGAACTTTTGAATTTCAACAAAGTTGATGAGTATTGCAAACAATTTCCTGTGGACTCTTTAGATTCTTTAAGAACAACTTATGGCAGATTTTT
>NC_043010.1:4465244-4517744 GCF_006345805.1 Octopus sinensis | reverse complement strand
AGGCATTACCAAACCCCTTTCTTTGGAGAATCATTAAATGAAAGTGCACCATCGTCCATGTGGACACATTTCTCTCCTATGACATCACAATCTTGTAATTCCATTTCTTTGAGATCCACTTCCCTCAGTTATGTCCATGTCTTCTTTGGTCTTCCACTTGGATCTCTAACCACTTCTTTACCAAACTCTCATATTCCATATGCATCACATATTAATATCAGTGTGATTTTCTCTCGTGCATACAACATCTGACTTTTCTTGTAACCCGTTTTTCTCTCAAGTCATGCCCATGGGCATATGGCGTAGTGGTTAAGAGCATGGGCTACATCACAGTCTTGTGATCCAAAACACTTCAGTTCTTTGGTCCTCACATCATTGAACATAGGTAAACTTCTACTTTTCTGCTTCTCCCTTGGCTAGATATACCTGTCTCCTAGCTTCCCTTCTGATACAGTTCCTTGCTGCCCCCACTCTTCCAGGCCTGTTTTTTTTTTTCGCTCTAATGGCCCTGTGTACAGCATTGTTCCACCACTATGTTACCCTAGGTCTGGAAAGGACTTTGCACCAGCCCCAGATTTGGCCTGTGGATGTCCCTATATATACATACATATAGAAACACACACACGCTCACATAACTGTATACACACATATGCACACACACACACATATATATAAATGTACATATATATTTATATCTATATCTATCTATCTATCTATCTATCTATCTATCTATCTATATACTCTTTACTCTTTTACTCGTTTCAGTCATTTGACTGCGGCCATGCTGGAGCACCGCCTTTAGTTGAGCAAATCAACCCCGGGACTTATTCTTTGTAAGCCCAGTACTTATTCTATCGGTCTCTTTTGCCGAACCGCTAAGTGACGGGGACATAAACACACCAGCATCGGTTGTCAAGCAATGCTAGGGGGACAAACACAGACACACAAACACATACACACACACACATATACATATATATACATATATACGACGGGCTTCTTTCAGTTTCCGTCTACCAAATCCACTCACAAGGCATTGATCGGCCCAGGGCTATAGTAGAAGACACTTGCTCAAGATGCGACGCAGTGGGACTGAACCCGGAACCATGTGGCTGGTTAGCAAGCTACTTACCACACAGCCACTCCTGCGCCTGTATATATATATATATATATATATATATATATAGAGAGAGAGAGAGAGAGAGAGGGGGGGACAGACAGACAGATAGATATTCTGATTTCTAAACATCCTTTTGAATTTTATTCCATAAGTTCACAGAATAATAAAATTCAATTCATTGTCTCTTTAACTCATCAGATTTATATTCACTCATTTCATTGATTTTTCAAGAAATCGTCTTTTCTTTTTCTTTTTCTTTTTTTTTTTTACTCATTGTCTTTCCTCCATTTTCATGCCATTAATATAAACTTCTCCAAGTTCCACCTGACTGCCACAGTTCTAATCCTATTACCAATACCACTATCTTTGTATAAATATTAGTGTTTGTGCATTTCTATGTGTGAGTGCATTTGAGTGTCTTCATATGTATCTTTATGCTAATGTGTGCACAGAATTGAAAAAGCATATCCAATCAGTTATCCTTACGTTGTGTATACAATGGAAATGGGGTAAATATGACCTGATGTTGCATAGACAACTTAATGTGGCATGCATAGCTCAGTAATGGAGCCACAAGAAGATTGCTTCCCAACCATATGGTTCCAGTTCAGTCCTACAGCATGGCACCTTAGGC
This sequence comes from Octopus sinensis, assembly GCF_006345805.1. Classification (NCBI taxonomy): domain Eukaryota; kingdom Metazoa; phylum Mollusca; class Cephalopoda; order Octopoda; family Octopodidae; genus Octopus; species Octopus sinensis. The sequence continues at coordinate 4,515,990 of NC_043010.1, read as the reverse complement.
AAGTATTTTCTACTATAGCCTTGGGCCAACCAAAGCCTTGTGAGTGGATTTGGTAGATGGAAATTGAAAGAAGCTTATCGTATACAAGCGTGTGTGTATGTGTGTGTCTTTGTGTGCATGTGTCTGTCTCTGTGTTCGTCCCCCACCACCACTTACAACAAGTATTAATATGTGTGTGTCCCAGTAACTTAGCAGTTCAGCAAAAGAGACTGATAGAATAAATACTAGACTTTAAAATAAGGTTGATTTTCTTGACTAAAACCCTTCAAAGCAATGCCCCAGCATGACCACAGTCCAGTGACTGAAACAAGTAAAAGATAAAAGATAAATGTTTGGTAATTTTGTTTATAGCATTTTATTTTATAGTTGTTAATCTTTTATCTTTAATCTTTTACTTGTTTCAGTCATTCGACTGTAGCTATGCTGGGGCACCACCCTGAAGAATGTTTAGTCAACCCCAGAACTTTTATTTAAACCTTGTACTTATTCTATTAGTTTCTTTTGCTGAACCTCTATGTTATGGGGATGTAACCACACCAACACCGGTTGTCAAGTGGTGCTGGGAGATAAACACAGACACACACATATGTGCACAACAGGCTTCTTTCAGTTTCTGTCGACCAAATCCATTCACAAAGCTTTGGTTGGCCTGAGACAATGTTCATTATCATCATCATCTTTTAACATCAGTTTTCTATGCTAGCATGGGTTGGATGGTTTGACAGGAACTGGTGAAATGCAGGACAGTGTCAGGTTCTAAGATCAGCTTTGGTAATATTCTTACAGTTGGATGCCCTTCCAAATGCCAGCCATATTACTGCATGTATGTGTTGTGCTGTTATTTTCCTTGTTTTGCATGATTGATGCTATAAAGTGGTTGCTTGTAAGAAAGGAATCATGGCAATAAAATTTTGCCACATCTGTTTAGGACCCTCTTTGTTCCTGGTTCTTTTAAAACTGAAGTAATGTCCACAGCAAATTGAACCCTAGAATTTGTTAAGTTTATGCTACTTTTGACTCCCTAAATGATCCTGGCAATAGAATGCAGAATTCAAATCTGTGATGATATAAGTTGATGCTATTTTCTTATATATGTTCTTGTTCATATCAAACGAAGGAGATAAATATTTTAAAACAATATGTTACTCTTGAGTGTCATAGGTATTAAGAGAAGGGATATGTTGCAGGTGTTTTATAGGCCAAACCCTCTGCAGCCATAAACAGCAGCTAGGCTTCCCTTTATCATTTCTTTCCACTTAGCTTTCATGTAATCTTAATATTATCTTAACTGCAATTACTTGTTCTCCTGTATTTATCTTACTCCTTCTGTACAAATCTACATCAACTGTCATCAGTTGCTAAATTCATTCTCATCTTTGCTCCCCGTATATCAATAATTCTCACCATATTCCTTGCTAGCAGTCATTACTTAATACAAAATTGTTTTTCGCTTGTGTTTTATGTCATCGTCATCTGTCCAACAAATCTTCTTCATTTATTGGAATGTCTCCATTTATATTTTACTGCTGCTCACAACCAGTCTTCTTAAATGTCATCTATCCTTTAACTATGGATGAAGAAACACTTTATTGCAAGTAGCAGAAGAAATTTCAAAATTGTCTTCCCACCATAAAGAATTCTTGTCATAATGCCAAGGCCAGTACCACTTAGCGCTGATTAAGTTGCAAATATATAGAAAATAGAAACATAATAAGCAAATCACTGTCTTTAAGCTATGTTTTCTCCTATTATTAATTGTTTTAATGCAATCAGTATATGGGAAGTGCTGATTCTCTTCCAGCCTGCTTGAAATCCAAGTACATTCTTTGGTCCTTAACAACTGTTTTCTTCATACATTCCAAGCCTTTAGCCATTAAATATTTCAGTGAGGATGTAAGTGAAGCCAGCATAGTGACAACATAACTTCTATAACCTCTTCAAGTAGCTGAAACAGTAAATCAGAGGCTGTGTCTTAGATTGTATTATCAAAAAACTTATGAAGTAACATAATTTATAAACTATTTTATTATTTACAATAAATATTTTTCTGTTTCCGTTTGAAATAATGATTTCTGATTTAAATCAAGGCCAGAACTTTTGAGGGGAGGGGGTTGATAAATACCACTGACTCCAACACACTTGGCTGGTACTTTTTTTATTGACCCTAGAAAAGATGAAGGGCAAAGTTGATTACACAAGGATTTTAACTCAGAATGTAAAGATCTGAAATAAACACCACAAGGCATTACATTTTGACACTGTAACAATTATGTCACCTTGCTACCTTTGAGTTTAAAATGATAAATTCCATTTCCTTGAGATCCACTTCCCTCACTTCTGTCCATGTCTTCTTTGGTCTTCCACTTGGATCTCTAACCACTTCTTTACCAAACTCTCATCTTCCATATGCATCACATATCAATATCAGTATGATTCTCTCTCGTGCATACAACATCTGACATTTTTTATCCCGTTTTCCTCTCAAGTCATTTCTTCTCAAGTCATGCCCACGGGCATATGGCATAGTGGTTAAGAGTGCAGGCTACAGACCTCAAGATTCCGAGTTCGATTCCAAGCAGTGACCTGAACAATATGTTTTGTCTTGGTATAAAAGATGGGCTACAGCAAATATTCTGCTCAATACTACAGATGTGCTTGTCTGTTCTTTGACCTTAACCAGTTGACCATGTCCCTTAGTGGCTGATGATATGTGCATCTCTGATCACAAGCAGTAGTGAGGGAGCATTATAGCTATGTGTTGAGCAGAATTCTTTGGGGTTTGGATAATTCACCCTTGGAAACATGGGTGTTTCGTTCATCATCCTTAAACAAACCTTATTCAGGGACCTTTTGAGCGGGATGGGTTACTTGACCAGAGGAAAATTCTAACTGGGCACCACCTGCAAAGTCATGCACTATTTATCTTGATATGAGATCACCATGTTGCACAACATATGGTTGTGATGCATGTGCCTGGTGTACCCCTTATCAGACAGGTAGTCATGATGGGTATACTGGGCTTCATATATTTTACCCCAGTAAAAAAAGAGAATGATGATGATGATAATCTTAATAATAATAATAATAATAATAATAATAATGATAACATCGAAAAAGAAAAAAACCTTAGGAATGAGAACCCAGGTTCAAACTTTCCCCAAGTCACCTGAAGAAGGCTGGAGGGTATACCAGCCGAGACGTTGTGTTAACAACAAACAAGATGAGGACAAATATCCAGCAAATGTAAATAATGTAAATAATGTACATAATTCCTCATCTCTTAAATATAGAACAGTGTCATTTCTTCTTTGTTGTTTAGGTACACTAAAACTACCCATCCAGTGAAGCATTACTCATTTTATCTCTTTCCAGCCTCTGTACATCCCCTGCATTCAATACCCTGTTTCATTCTCAAGCAACTCATTATTTGTGGATAAACACCATTCAATCAACCCCTTCACATGAAGAGTCCCTTTATTGCTAGCAGTAGTAATAGTTCCCTGAACTTTTCTTACTTTATTACCTCATTATTTCATCCTAGTTTGTCTTCCAAACACTTACTTAATAATGACAAAGTTATTTTCATAAATTTTCTATTACTTTCAAAATTAAATGACACAAAAATTGTATACTTCAACAGAAATATGGTAACAAAGTGTTAAACTCTGACTGTAAAAACATTTGCTAACAAAGCCATTCCATTCATGACCTTCCTGTTTTGCTTTTATTCACTTTTGTCTTCTTTTGTGTGTGTGTGTACTTTAGACTACATTGTTTAATGTTTCTTTCTTGAGATACTGTGTAATTTGAAGGTATCTAGATGCTATTTTTAGCAGTTTCAGCTATCACACAAAGCCCACAGAGGCCTTCTTGTTCTGTGGTATTTCTTTGGGTGGTTTTGAATTTTTTTTCTATGAGTGGGTAGCAAAAATCATGTAGAAAACATATTAATGGAGTTAAAATTGTATTATGGGAAGAGAACGATGTAGAAAGTATATTAATGAAGCTAAAATACTATGTGTAGGAGTCTTTTTTTTTTTGGTTGTTGTTGAAACCATCAAGTATCTTCTAAGTTAGGTTTGTGAACAGTGAAGTGAGATGGATACACATTATGAATTTGAGACAGTGAAGTGTGGATTACTGCTGTCAATGATTAGCCTTTCAAAAATGTTTGAGCTGTGCACGAGTGTAATAAATCCCTGTAACTTTATTTGGGTTTTGCTGTGCTTCCAGAAATTTCTAATTTTAAGAATTTACCCACCTTCAAGATTCTAAGAATTTGACAGACTTGTCATGAATATTTGTCGCTGTTGGTGAGTCTCATGATTACTTCAGGTTTATGTTTTAGATGTTATTCAGTGATTTCGTGTGACCATGAAGCTTTTTGAGAATTTTGGATTAGCCTTTGAAGAATTTTCAAACTGCACAAGAGTGATAAATTTCTCTAATATTAGTTTATTTGGGTTTTGGTTGGATATCCTAAAAGTTCTAATTTCAATAAATTTTCCTACCTTTTAGAGTCTAAGAACTTGACAGGCATTGTCATGAATATTTGCAGAAGTTGGTGAGTGCTTCGGGCCCAAATGTGTTTTAGATGTAGGACTGTGATTTTGTTTAGCCATGAGGCTTTTTTGAAAATTTTTAATTAGCCTTTCAAGAATTTTCAAGCTGTGCATATGAGAGTGATAAATCTCTGTGATATTTGAGCATTTGGGTTTTGATTGGGCTTCCTAAAAATTCTAATTTCAGTAAATTTTCCCAGCTTCCAGATTCTAAGAATCTAACTAGCATTGACATGAATATTTGTAAATGTTTGTGAATGCCATGATTACTTCAGGCCCAAATATATGTTTTAGGTGTTCGACTGATTTTGTTTAGCCTTGAAGCTTTTTGATTTCCTTATTGCTTTAGGAGTGTCTGGTGGCAGGGGGCAGAAAAGGGTCACAATTGTGGTCAAGGAGGGGGGGGGGAATGGACATCTTGCATTTCATATTCCTGTCTCCTTTGAGTTGATTTCGGTGGCTGATTTTTGTAAAATACCTGATGTAGACATTTGCCTGATTTTGTTGTCTGGGTGTGATATTTGAGGTTGTTATAGTGGACACAGGGTATGGTGTAACCTTTGTTATCATCGATGGTGCTAATTACTCCAAATAGTATTTTACTGTTAGATTTGTGGTTTCTATAGAATACATATGTTTTCCAGTTTTCTGTTTCTTTTTTATGGCTTATTTATGTTTTTATTGTTATTTCTTTCTTGGGTGTTTGATGCTGAATTTTATTTCAGTTCTATGTGATTCTGGCATATTGTGTTTGATGTCATTCCTGGTTTTTATGAGATTGGCTATTTTTGGTTTGTAATTGCAGCTATATATATATATATATATATGTGTGTGTGTGTCTATATATGTATGTATGTATGTGTATATATATATATATATATATATATATATATATATATATATATATATGTATATATATGTATATATATATATATTTCATGTTGCCTTATGGGATATCTCTTTTAGAAGTGTTTATAATTATTTTGTTGAATGTATGTACTGGAGTATCTATATTAGTGATTCACAAGTATTGTTGAACTCTGAAACCTTGATTCTGTTTCTTCATGAAACTCACTCCATTGTGCTTTTTTGAAGTTTCTAAAGTGCTTTGGCTTTCTTCATTGATATGTGAGCGTATTGTGATAATAATTCATCAAGGAAAAGTTGAGGAATTGTTTGCTACGTGGCTGCGGAAGCTAGGAGTGGAATAGAATACAATGTTTGAGAAAGAGTTGTTGAAGTTTGCATGATGAGGTATGTGTGTATGTATCAGTGTGAATTGTTTAGAAAGTAAAGAGTGTTTAGTTGTAATGCTGTTATGTTGTTATTCTGTAGTCTACCATTTGGGAACCAGGAGATGTTGATGGCATTCAAACCTTCTCGAATGATGGTATTGTGAGAGTGTTAAACTGTTATATCATAGATGGAGTGTGCATCCTTTTGGAATAGTTTGTGAGGTTAGTAATTGTACACACACTCAAACACGCAGAGATAGACTGATAGGCAAGCAGATAGACAGACAGACAGATGGATGGACAGACAGACAAACAGATAGATAGATAGGTAGACAGATTGATAGATAGATGGCTAGACTGATTGGTTGATTGATTGATTGATTGATGAATTGATTGATTGATTGATGAATTGATTGATTGATTGATTGATCGATGCATTTGGTGAAATTGTTAACTGTACGCATACATGCAAACCGATAGATAGAAAGATAGATAGATAGATTGATTGATAGATTGATGTTTGCATGCATGCATGTATGCATGTATGTATGTATGTATGTACTTATGTATGTATGTATGTATGTATGCATGTATGTGTGTATGCATGAATGTATGTATGTATTTATGTATGTATGTATGTATGTATGTATGTATGTGTGTATGCATGTATGTATGCATGAATGCGTGTATGTATGTACTTATGTATGTATGTATGTATGTATGTATGTATGTATGTATGTATGTATGTACTTATGTATGCATGTATGTATGTATGTACTTATGTATGCATGTATGTATGTATGTATGTATGTATGTATGTATGCATGTATGTATGTATGTATGTATGTATGTATGTATGTATGTATGCATGTATGTGTGTATGTATGTACTTATGTATGCGTTTGTATGTCTCTATTACAGTGGTGCTTCATATTATTGAGATTTTACTTTGAAAACCTGCATTTTTAGTAAAGTGTCATTTCCTATTAGTTCACGAATGTCACTTATAACATCTAAATATTGAACACATGTATTTATATATGTAATTAAACTTTTATGATGAAAGGGTCTGTCTAGTTTGATTTGAATATAATTTGGAAAGCTGGGAATTGTGTATTCAGGAAGTAAAAATATTTCTTGAATTATTACTGTATGAATGTCTGAATATTGCGTTTGATAATAATGATATAGTTTTTTTTAGTTCAAAAAAGATGTTTTAAATGTTATGTTTTACTAGACTGTATTGCACAATTTTTAGATTTTTCTTTTGTGTGTGAGTGTGAAGCATTTATTTATAAATGTATTCTATGCAGACCTGTAATATTGAAAAGAGAGAAACAACACTGCTTCCTGCTTATATCATTGCTGTTTTTGATGTCAATGTCATTGTAAACTTGTATGTTTTTTTTCAGTCTGTTTGTAAATCATGTTGCCCATTATTACTTGTATAAATATTAAGTAGACTTTGTAAAACACTTACTGTTATAGGGGTTTAAAGCCTGTTTCATGCAGAGGCATAACTTCTGTCATTCTCTGAAGGTATTCACATGTGATGAGAGAAATGTTTCTCTGTGAAGTTATTCTTAACAGTTGTGACCATTTTATCTTCTGTTCTGACATATCATGTTCATTATTGATTTATCATTGGCTGTGTGGTTTGGAAGTTTGTTTCCAAACCGCATGGTTTCAAGTTCAATCCCACTGTCTGGCACCTTGGGGCAAGTGTCTTCTATTACAGCTCCCAACCGACCATAAGCTTTGTGAATGGATTTCATCATCATCATCATCATTTAGCATCCTCTTTCCATGCTAGCATAGGTTGAACGGTTCAACTGGGGTCTGGGAAGCCCGAAGGCTGCACCAGGCCCAGTCTGATCTGGCAGTGTTTCTACGGCTGGATGCCCTTCCTGACGCCAACCACTCCGTGAGTGTAGTGGGTGCTTTTTGCGTGCCATCCGCACAGGTGCCAGACGGAGCTGGCAAACGGCCATGGACGGATGGTGCTTTTTACATGCCACCGGCACAGGGGCCAGGCGAGGCTAGCAATGGCCACGAATGGATGGTGCTTTTTACGTGCCACCGGCACGGAGGCCAGTTGGGGTGGTGCTGGCAAAGGCCACAAATTTATTAAACAGAAACTGAAAGAAGCCTGTCGAGTGTATGTGAGTATGTGTGTGTGTGCATGTGTGGATGTTACTCTGCATGCATATGCATCTGTGTTTCTTTGTCCTGACATTGCACAATTGTTGTAACTGAAAAACCATTCATTTCCAGTATTTTGCGGGAACATATCTGGACATGGAGAAATATAAACTCGCTTGGAAACGGTTAATGGTTGATGGTAGAAAGAGCATCCAGCCATAAAGATCTGTCTTAGTAAACTCTGTCCGAAAGATGTACATTAAAATGATAATGATTACAATGTCCTAAAATTCCATAGAAGCATCTCTGCAAGCTTGAATACACTAGAGTTATCTACCCTGGCACTCATGTTTAGTTAATTCCCTCTCATGACATTTAGTAGTTTCCTCTTAGTAAAACATTTCCTTACTAGAAATAGCTGTGAAATCTTACTCAAATTAGAATCTACTAATTTATAAAAGAAGAGTATTGGCGCAGGAGTGGCTGTGTGGTAAGTAGCTTGCTAACCAACCACATGGTTCAGGGTTCAGTCCCACTGCGTGGCACCTTGGGCAAGTGTCTTCTACTATAGCCTCGGGCCGACCAAAGCCTTGTGAGTGGATTTGGTAGACAGAAACTGAAAGAAGCCCGTCGTATATATGTATATATATATATATGCGTGTGTGTGTTTATGTGTCTGTGTTTGTCCCCCTAGCATTGCTTGACAACCGATGCTGGTGTGTTTATGTCCCCGTAAGAGACCGATAGAATAAGTACTGGGCTTACAAAAGAATAAGTCCCGGGGTCGAGTTGCTCGATTAAAGGCGGTGCTCCAGCATGGCCGCAGTCAAATGACTGAAACAAGTAAAAGAGTAAAAGAGAGAGAGAGAGGTAATATGGCTCTACATGCAGTATGAGTAAAAATAAGGGAGGATAATTGTGGTTGGAGACAAGTCATTGATCATAGGTTTGCTTTATCAAAGCTGATGTGGGCTGCACAACAACTTTAGTGTCAAATAATGCCATAGTATGCCATGCATATAGTTGCTTGACCTGCTAGAAATAGTTGCCAAATATTCCTCATCGTATCTGATTGGATAATAGGTTTTGGTTTCTCCAAGTACAGAAAGAATTGCTTGACACTCACAGATGAAATGCTATTGATCATAGGCCTGCTTGACCGGTGCTGACCTGGAGCTAAATAACAGCAGCAGCAACAGTGGAGGCGCAATGGCCCAACGGTTAGGGCAGCGGACTCACGGTCGGAGGATCGCGGTTTCGATTCCCAGACTGGGCATTGTGTGTGTTTATTGAGCCTACACCTAAATTTCCATGAGGCTCCGGCAGAGGGTGGTGGCGACCCCTGATGTACTCTTTCGCTCCAACTTTCTCTCATTCTTTCTTCCTGTTTCCTGTCCCTGACTTCCTACGCAACCGCTGAGCCTGGATGCGCATTTATCCATCCATCGATGCTCTCGGTGTTGGGGGTTGACCTGCTTTCTCTTCTGCGGGTCTTACGAATAGCAAAGGACCACGTTTTGGACTTCTCCCATCTTGCGAGCTCTGGGACGAAGACCGTTTGCTCAGCAGCAACAGCAACAGCAGCAGCAGCAGCAACAACAGCAATAACAAATACACTCTCAGTATTAAGTCACAGCCATCCATGCAAACAAACAATGAAGGACACTTTTAAATTCATTTAGAGTCTTAAACAATTTGGAAGGATGTTGGATGGACAGCTCTGCAGTACTAGTTTTAACTCACAGCATTCTGTGTTCAAATATTGCCAAGGTCAACCTTGCCTTTCATTTTTTCAATGTAAAAAAAGAAATACCAGTTGAGGACAGTAGATTAGAAAAATTATTAGACCATTAGCTAGGATAACTTGTGGTACAGAGCTGAGACCTGGACCATCCTCAAACAGGACGGGAATAAGATTGTGGTGTTTCAAATGTGATACCTTTGTCAAATTCTCCGACCAGGTTGCGGATCTGTGGAATAAGCTGCCGGACGAGAAAGTGAAGATGCCGACGACCGCTCGGTTCAAAGTCTCTCTTGACCAGAAATGGCCTGAACTCTTTGCATGAACACCACTCTGTACATAACTCCATGTCCCCCTACATGGCCTTACTCTTTGCTTTTTGAGCCAAAAAATTAACTTAACTTAACTTAACTTAAATCTTTGGTGTGTCTCTATGTGACTGCATCTCAAACAACAACAACAACACCCAAGAACAGTGCCAGCAGCAGCAGCTGACCATTGAAGACCAAGTCCGGCAGCACAGGCTGCAGTGGTTTGTCCACACCTGAAGGATGAACACCAGATGACCACCACACCAACTTTTGTGGCAGCATCAACCCATGCATTGAAGAATCCAGCACAGAGCACCAAAAGAAAACATGAGTGAAACAAACTGAGGAAAAGCTGAAGTGGCCATGGATTGGAAAGCATGGAATAACATCACCAGAGTTCGTCCTCCAGCAGCATCCACGGCAGCATATAGGTTGGGAGGACAGACTCTCCATCCAATTATCAGCTTGGAATATCACTTTCTTACTTCCATGTATACTAAGTTCAAATCCTACTTGCCATCACTGAAAAATGGCAGGATAGATATCAAGAGGAATTTTGTAGAAAAAAAAACAATGGAAACATAGTTTTCTTGGTTTGATCAAAAACTATGACTGCCAACACCAACATCACCACTAATACCACCAACCACCACCACCACCACCACCACCACCACCACCAACAACAACATCACCACCACCACCACTACTAACTACCATCACCACTACCTACCACCACCACCACTACCACCACCCCTACCATCACCACCACCACCATCATAAGGTATGTATTGAAGTCACTACAATGTTTAGTGGAAGAACTAGCAATATTTGTCAACTCTAGTGATTTATTCAGCACTGTTAGCTGGAATAATGATACAATAGTATCTTATGTTCATAATAATTGGAAGACATTTTGGAATAAAATAAAAATTCCCTTGTTTTTCTTTTGTTTCTTCAGTTTTCAACATTAACAAATGATTTTCATTCATGACAAAAAGAAGACTTTGTGGTGATGTGAACACCATAAAAAAAACCCCAGAAAATGTAATACTTTGTTACAAAAAAAAAATACTAAATCAATAGGCTGATATAATTGGTTGGATGTGTAATGTGAATTTCAGTGTGGCATTGCTATTGTTGCTGTTGTTGTTGATATCTAGCCCTAGGTCAGGCCTGATCAGGAAGACCTATGGCAGATCTATAAATGAAAGTATATCAATAGGTTGATATAATTGGTTGGATGTGTAATGTGAATTTAAGTGTGGCATTGCTATTGTTGTTGTTGTTGCTGATGTCTAGCCCTAGGTCAGCCCTGATCAGGCAGACCTATGGCAGATCTATAAATGAAAGTATTTCAGTAAGGACCATCCTGTCTGTATTTTTCATATGTGATGAGAATCTGGGGGCATTTGATGAAGAATTGGTGGTTATTTCTAGCATATCATGGATCCAAACACACGCCCCTTCATAAGTTTGATATATCTGGTTGCAAGTTTAATATTGTTGCAGTCATTGGACTGTGGCCATCATTGGCACTGTCTTGAAGGATTTTAATTCATACCATCATACCCAGTACACATTTTTAAGTCTGGATATTCTGTTGCTGAACATCTAATTTATGAGGATGTAAACCAACCAACAAAAGTTCTCAAGAAGTGTGCTAAGGATAAACACAGATACAAAAATACACACATTTGCTCACACTTGACCAACTTCAACGCAGTTTCTGTCTACCAAATTCCCTTGCATAGCATTGGTCAACCTGGGGTTATGATAGAAAACACTTACTTGTTCCAGGTGCTGTGCAGTGCAATTGAACCCAAATTCATGTGGTTATAAAGTGAGCTTCTTGGCCATGCAGCCAATCCAGAAACACTAAAATTCACTTAAGATCTGGTTATCTGGTTGTAACAATTAGATTTGACTTTGATAATGAAATGTAATTAATTAAAATTTTTCTTGCATTATCACTGTATTGTCCAAAATCAGGCTCTTACCATCACTATATTTTCTTTTTAATCAACTTGAAATTTTAAATCAATAACAATTTTTAATCAATTTAAATTCCAGAGTTGTCTCTCTTGGCATTCTTTATGAGAACAAGCCATTCAGACAATGTCTTTTTTTCTTTCTACTTACAGTAGATGTAATTTGAACGACTTAATACTATTTTTTTCTTGTTTATCACATTAAATATATTGTCACCCACTTTACTGATTGTTTTTCATACAGCAGGCGTCTCTGAGAACCACCATCTCAACCCGTCTCCCCAGTCATCATTCTATTAGAAGTGATACGATTGGCTGGATGAGTAATGTGAATTTAAGGAATAGCTTAAACCAAAGTAAGATAAGATGGTGGCTAGAAATAAGAGGATTTATGTGTTGTCTGCAGCAAGAGAAATGTTGTGGATGTGTGATTAGTCAATATAATAAATACAACGTGGACATTGTGAGAGCAGTTGGTTGATAGAGAAAGGAGCTGTGGAGGGAGATAAATCAGAGAGAATACACATTAAGGCAGTATTTTGAATAAAGAAATTAGAAGTAACAGGAATATTGAAAAAATGGTTTCTTTAGGCCTATCCAAACACTGACAAATTGGAAGAGGCTGGTGTAAAGATTTCAATAGTATAATGTCTCTTTCTCTATCAATCCATTTCTCTCTCTCTCTCTCTCTCTCTCTCTCTCACCCCTGCAGATGCTCTCTCTCTCACGTATGCATACATGTACATCACCCATAAATGCATGCAAACACACAAACACACAAGCACAGACACAAACACACACGCACACACACACATAAGCTATATCCCACTTTCAGTCTACCTCTGTCTTTCTCATTTACACACGCACATTCTACCTCACATACACATTGTTTCTCCCTATATACATTTACCACTGTCTTTTCTCTCTCTCCCTCTCTCTTATCTATCTATCTATCTCTGCCACTCTTTCTCTTTCTCTCTCTGTCTCTCTCTCTGCCTCTCTTTCTCTTTACCTCTCTCTATCTCTCTCTCTGCCTCTCTTTCCCTTTACCTCTGTCTGTCTGTCTGTCTCTCTCTCTCTCTCTCTCTATCTCTGCCACTCTTTCTCTTTCTCTCTCTAACTCTCTCTCTCTGCCTCTCTTTCTCTTTACCTCTGTCTCTCTCTCTCTCTTCCTCTCTCTCTCTCTATCTCTGCCACTCTTTCTCTTTACCTCGCTCTGCCTCTCTTTCTCTCTCTGCCTCTTTCTCTCTGCCTCTCTTTCTCTTTACCTCTCTCTATCTCTCTCTGTGCCTCTCTTTTCCTTTACCTCTGTCTGTCTGTCTCTTTCTCTCTCTCTCTCTCTCTATCTCTGCCACTCTTTCTCTTTCTCTCTCTCTCTCTCTCTCTGCCTCTCTCTCTCTGCCTCTCTTTCTCTTTACCTCTCTTTATCTCTCTCTGTGCCTCTCTTTTCCTTTACCTCTGTCTGTCTGTCTCTCTCTCTGCCTCTCTTTCTCTTTACCTCGCTCTGCCTCTCTTTCTCTCTCTGCCTCTCTTTCTCTCTCTCTCTCTGCCTCTCTTTCTCTTTACCTCTCTCTATCTCTCTCTGTGCCTCTCTTTTCCTTTACCTCTGTCTGTCTGTCTCTTTCTCTCTCTCTATCTCTGCCACTCTTTCTCTTTACCTCGCTCTGCCTCTCTTTCTCTCTCTGCCTCTCTCTCTCTGCCTCTCTTTCTCTTTACCTCTCTTTATCTCTCTCTGTGCCTATCTTTCCCTTTACCTCTGTCTGTCTGTCTGTCTCTCTCTCTCTCTTTCTCTCTCTCTTACAAATACATGCACATTGTATCTGTTTCTATATATCTTTTTGTCTGTCACATTCTTCTCTTTCTCTATTTTGATTTCTCTCTCTCTCTCTTCCTCATTCTCTCTCTCTCCTCTCTCTCTCTCTCTCTTTCTCTCTATTTCTCTTTTACTCACATGTACTATATTTACACTTACACACATACACACAAAAACTACACAGTCGGCTACATGGCTGCTTACATGAACGGACATAGGAAAAATAAGCGTGCACGTATAAGGAGGGAAAGAGTATGAAAAAGATGCAAGAGTGGGAATGAGAGAAGGAGGAGGAGAAAGAAGAGAAAATGTGAAGAGAAGAGAGAAATGAAAGAAGGAGAAGAGAAAGAAAGTGTGAAAAGGAGAGAGAAAATGTGGGAAGGAAAGAAAGAAGAAAGAAGGAAAAGTAGAGAAAAGACAGAAAGGAGAGGGAGGGAGGGAGGGAGAGAGAAAGAGAAAGAAAAAAGTGAAGAGAGATAGAAAACAAAAGAGAAAGAAAGGAAGGAAAGAAGGAAGGAAGAGATAAAGAAAGAAAGAATGGGGAAAAGAGAGGAAGAAAGAAAGAAAGGAAGAAAGAAAGTAAGAAAAAATGAAAGGAAGGAAAGAACAAACAAACAAACAAACAAAGGAAGGAAGAAAGAGATAAAGAAAGAAAGAATGGGAAAAAGAGAGGAAGAAAGAAAGAAAGGAAGGAAGAAAGAAAGAATGAATGAAAGGAAGAAAGAAAGAAAGAAAGAAAGAAAGAAAGTAAGAAAGAATGAAAGGAAGGAAGGAAGAAAGAAAGAAAGTAAGAAAGAATGAAAGGAAAGAAAGAACAAACAAACAAACAAACAAAGGCAGGAAGAAAGAAAGGCAGGAAGAAGAGAGAAAAAAGAAAGAAGAACGAATGTGTGTGTTCATTCAATTATATGTCTCGTCAGATGTAGAACCAATGTTAAAGTGAATGTAAACCATATCGTTTGTGTTTGTATTTCTGTACAGGTAAAGCATGTATAAACAAACATTCTCCTGCACTTCATCACAGTTGCAATAAGTTGGAGTTGTAAACAATAAATCAAGATAATATACATCTATTTATTACTGTTGTTTAGTTATGGGGGGGGGGGAGTAGCAGGGAAGTAATGTATATACGAAGAACACCAATTTACACTGCGAACTGGCTAATTGGTCATCCCATCACATTAGTATGCAATCAGTTAATAGCAAACTATCCAAGAGGACTGTTAAGTTGGAATATTGTCAATTATGTCCACTTCAATTTCAAATGGATCTCATTCTTCTTGATTTGTTTTGTAAGGCCTTGTTTTGCTTCTGGCACAAAAGCAAAAACAGAGCAGTTAATATGTATGTCCTGTTTCAGCTTGGTAGCCATGCATATTTCATCTTGCTATCCTTCCAGTGGCCCCTATTATTAGGATCAAACTCAGGTGTCTCAAGTGCAAAGTACAGAAGACTAAGAAATTTTAAGTGTGTTATTTTTCAACATGTGTTTCTTTATTACCCACAAGGGGCTACACACAGAGAGGACAAACTAGGACAGATAAACGGATTAAGACGATTACATCGACCCCAGTGCGTAACTGGTACTTGATTTATCGACCCCGAAAGGATGAAAGGCAATGCTGACCTCGGCGGAATTTGAACTCAGAACGTAACGGCAGACGAAATACGGCTATGCATTTCGCCCAGCGTGCTAACGTTTCTGCCAGCTCGCCGCCTTATTCAACATGGTTTAGTGGTTAGTGGTTAGGATGTTGGACTCATTATTGTAAGATTGTGGTTTCAATTCCTGGACCAGATGATGGCACTGTGTTCATGAGCAAAACACTTCATTTTAAGCTGCCCCAGTCCACTCAGCTGGTAAAAATTAGTAGTCTTGTGACAGGTTGGTGTCCCATCTAGGGGGGAAGAAATATGCCAAAGGAAGAAGAAACCAGCTCTGTGCTCCTTATGGTGTAATGTGGACTAACCAACCAACCAACCAACCATTTCTCAACTTACTGTGATGAAAGCAAGATATGGTAGCCATTAAAATATGGGGAAGCATAACTCACATTATTTGTTCCAAATCTCTACATTCTGATCTCAAACCTTGCAAATGCTAACTTCGCCTTTCATCCTACAAGGCTGATGATAAGAAAAAGCTCTAATGCAGGACAAACAGATTTAGAACTTTAAGAAATCTGACCAAATACAATGTGGTCTTTGTTCCAGTTTTTTGCAGTCTGAGTTCAAATCTCATCAAAGCTTACTTAGACAGTAGATTTAATCTGTTACCTGGCTTAACACCACCACTTGGCATTTTGGGTCCCTACAACAACATCCTCTCTGTTGCCAGAATTCAGACCAAATTTCTAGTTTGAAGATACTGTTTTCTCTCCCTCCAACTCATCTCAGAACCCCTCTTAAGTGTCATGGACTCTGCTTTCTCACTTGATTATATCTTTTCTCTTTGTTTTTTTTTTTTTTCATCTTTTTAAATGTTTCAATAATTGAAGTGTGACCGTGCTGGAAAAGTACTTTGAAGGGTTTTTGACAAAACAAACTGACCCCAATACAAATTTTCTACATCTGGTACCTTATTCGACTGGTCTTTTACGCTAAACCATTATGTTATGGGAGCTAAAACTAGCTAACACCAGTTGTCAAGCAGCAGGAGACTAACACAAAGAAACACACATATATATGTATGTATCTCTCTCTCTCTCTCATACTCTCTCTCTATATATATATATATACATACATACATACATACATACATACATACATACATACATACATATATATGTGAGCTGGCAGAAACGTTAGCACGCCGGGTGAAATGCGTAGCCATATTTCGTCCGCCGTTACGTTCTGAGTTCAAATTCCTCCGAGGTTGACTTTGCCTTTCATCCTTTCGGGGTTGATAAATAAAGTACCAGTTACGTACTGGGTTCAATGTAATCGACTTAATCCCTTTGTCTGTCCTTGTTTGTCCCCTCTATGTTTAGCCCTTTGTGGGCAGTAAAGAAATATATATATATATATATAGGCGTAGGAGTGGCTGTGTGGTAAGTAGCTTCTTTACGAACCACATGGTTCCGGGTTCAGTCCCACTGTGTGGCACCTTGGGCAAGTGTCTTCTACTATAGCCTTGGGCCGACCAAAGTCTTGTGAGTGGATTTGGTAGATGGAAACTGAAAGAAGTCCATCGTATATATGTATATATTTATATATGTATATATATATATTTGTATATATATATATTTGTATGTGTGTGTATATGTTTGTGTGTCTGTGTTTGTCCCTCCAACATCGCTTGACAACCAATGCTGGTGTGTTTACATCCCCGTAACTTAGGGGTTCGGCAAAAGAGACCGATAGAATAAGTACTAGGCATCCAAAGAATAAGTCCTGGGGTCAATTTGTTCAACTAAAAGGTGGTGCTCCAGCATGGCCACAGTCAAATGACTGAAACAAGTAAAAGAGCATATATATATATATATATATATATATATATATATATATATATATACACACACACACATCTGTATATAAATATATATACATATATATATATATGAATATGATTACCTAAGGCTAGAAATTTAAGACCTATATAACAAATAAGCAATAAAAAAAATATGAAATGTGTATATTCTTGGCGGTTTATCCATTATTCCTTTATTTCGAATTCAGACTTTTAATCCTGCTAAATTGTGAAGAAATGATTCTCTCCCTTGCACTAACTGCCCGGTAAGGGATTCCCATTATACCCAAGAAATATCTTTCTATTTCTTAAAAAATGCCTTTTAAATATCCTTTATGATTAAATTATTGATAATTGTATTTATTCATATGAAATATACATTTATGTAATGCACACTGCTATTTAAAGGCTAAGAAATTATGGAAAAAAAATATATCTCATATATAATAAGCACTGAGTTTTGTTTAATGCTATATTTGAGGAAATCAATGTGATTAACAAAGAAATAATAATAATAAAGAATGCAGGAGAAATATTATGGCAATAATAATTTGGTTTACCTGAATTACGAAAACAATCAAATGCTTCAAAATTAGTAAATTATGCACTGACCTGTAGGTATTTTACTTCTTACATTAAAAATTTTTTTTATGATTAAAATTTTTTTATTTCCTAAATTTTCTTTTCTGTTTTTTTCAAACTGTCTTAGGATTACTGCGTTTATACCTTTCCCTTCCAAACACCTCCAAAGGAATAACAACATTTTGTTTACTTTTTGTAAGATGTTACTTTGAAACTTTACTAAGGTTAGCAGTAAAACAGTGCACCTGTTGTTTTAAGTCAACGCACAATTATATTTTCGTTTGATAATAACATCATATGTATTTAGCTTTAGTACATGACAAGAGATGTAAATGTCTAAATAAGGATAATTTAAAACACATCAAATTAGACACAATAAGTTTTTTGTTTTTTCTTTTCTTTTTTTTTACTTGTTTCAGTCATTTGACTGTGGCCATGCTGGAGCACCGCCTATAGTCGAGCAAATCGACCCCAGGACTTATTCTTTGTAAGCCCAATACTTATTCTATCGGTCTCTTTTTGCTGAACTGCTAAGTGACAGGGACGTAAACACACCAGCATCGGTTGTCAAGCAATGCTAGGGGGACAAACACAGACACACAAACACACACACATGCATATATATGTATACATATATACGACAGGCTTCTTTCAGTTTCCGTCTACCAAATCCACTCACAAGGCATTGGTCGGCCCAGGGCTATAGCAGAAGACACTTGCCGAAGATGCCACGCAGTGGGACTGAACCCGGAACCATGTGGTTGGTTAGCAAGCTACTTACCACACAGCCAATCCTGCACCTAACATGTTATACATGTTATTTAAAGCAGTCCTTGAATTTTTATTTTGTTGAATATCATACATTTAGGATCTGGCTATTGTTAATTAATTTTTTTTTAAAAACTACTTAATTATGCAATATATATAATTCAATATAATGTTAAAAATTAGTTGATAAAACAATAGGAGATATTTTTATATAAATTGTATTTGTATATTAAACAATTTTAATGTATTTAACAATACACATCACATACATCATCATCATCATCATCATCATCTTCGTTTAGCATCCGCTTTCCATGCTAGCATGGGTTGGACGGTTCAACTGGGGTCTGGGAAGCCAGAAGGATGCACCAGGCCCAGTCTGATCTGGCAATGTTTCTACGGCTGGATGCCCTTCCTAACGCCAACCACTCCGTTTTTACGTGCCATATTAAATGTAATCTGGATTGATTGAGAAAAACTGGAACACGTTCATGTTATTACCTATAAGAGCAATTCACTGAACACACAAACAAAACTTTTGAAGGTTTATGTTCTTAAAGCAGTATAGGCAGTATAATTTGAAGTATGCATTTAAACAAAGGCTAAGAATAATTCTTCAATCTGTTGCTCCCTTTCGTTATTAAATTGCTGGCTTTGTACCAAACATTAGAAGAAATAAATTATTATAGGGCAGATTTGTCTTTCCTTGTTTCAGAGGAAGGTCAATAAAATAAAGACAGAACAAAGCACTGGTGCTGGTATACTGACTGACCATAACCCTCAAATTCCAGGCCTTAGATCCATGTTAGAAACAATTGTTATAATGATTTAACCCTTTCGTTACTGTATTTATTTTGAGATGCTCTGTATTTCTTTCGATTACTTTAAATATAACAAAGAATTTAGTAAAATAACTTAGTTATCATTTAGCTAGTGTTAGGAACATAAATTGTGACTAAGGTTTGGTGGAAGATTTTAATTCAAAACTTATGAAAATAAGACATTTGAACTCAGAGCCAGGTTGATAAAGAAAGGGTCTGCTGGCTTGGACATTAAGCTATCCTAAATATGGTTGCACACTTACAGTTGGAAGAATGGGTAACATTGAGTTCTGCTGTATAAAGGCACAAAAAATTTTCAGGGTTAAAAGTTTAAAAATTTGAGAAAAAACCTCATTATGCATAAATTATGAATAAATATAATACACACTCGATCATTGTTATAAACTTTCTAATTGCAAGCTGTTTCCTATAGTATCAGTTAAAATTGATCAATGTCACACTGTTCCTGATGAGGCCTAACAAGAATAAAATGTTTCAAGTTAACTCCCTTGTTTGTTCAGCCAAAATGTAATGTTAAGTAACATTAACATTTTCAATAAACAATGCATTAAATACAACTTTGGTTATTCCTAATGTTATACACATTGAAAATAATGAAACCCACCTTCACTTTCATCTTAAATATAAAGTTGGTACCACTTTATAATTAATTTATCAACTTATCCAAGAAGAGATAAGCCACATTTTATTTCAAAAAATAGTGTAAAAATATCCGGCTATAGTGCAGATTGGCAAATTAAGTCTTTACTTTAATCACTTTATAAATATCATTTGCAATCTTTAGCATAGATCATTCATGTGATATACAGATGTTTCTCTTATAGCTATAACATGACATTGATTGTTATCAACAAGTGCTGGAACAATAGCCGGAAAACAGTTACAGAATTGAGACAAATTATCTCTTCTTCAGAAATTATTGTTTGAATGAACAGTTTCTAAGCTGATGCCTTGAATTATGTTTTATCTTTCTTTGCTTCAGTCATTGGACTGTGACCATGCTGGAGCACCATTTTCATGTGTTAGTTGAATAAATATCAACCCATTGCCTTTTTCTTTTTTTTTTTTATTTAGATACTTCTTTTATCAGTTTCTTTTTCCAAACTGCTAAGTTAGGAGGAGGGTACAAACAAACCAACACCAGCTGTCAGGCAATGTGTGTCTGTGTGTGAGGACAAACACAAGCAAAGACACACACATATATATATGTATAAATATATATGTATAAATATATATATATATATATATATATATATTGCAATCTTCTATGCTCTCCACCATTTCTCATTTCTACTCACTCTCTCTCTCTCTCTCTCTCTCCATATATATCATCCAAATGTGGCCGTTGCCAGCACCATCCAATCATGGCTGTTGCCAGCCTCGTCTGGCCCCTGTGCCGATGTCACGTAAAAAGCACCATCCGATCGTGGCCATTTGCCAGCCTCGTCTGGCACCTGTGCAGGTGGCACGTAAGAAGTACCCACTACACTCACGGAGTGGTTGGCGTTAGGAAGGGCATCCAGCCATAGAAACACTGCCAGATCAGACTGGAGCCTGGTGCAGCCTTCTGGCTTCCCAGACCCCAGTTGAACCATCCAACCCATGCTAGCATGGAAAGCGGACGTTAAACGAACGAACGATATATATATGTATATATATATATATATATATATATATGTATATATATATATATATATATATATATATATAATATATATATATATATATAATATATATATATATATATATATATATATATATATATATATATATACATACATATATATAGAGAGAGAGAGAGAGAGAGAGAGACGTGTGCAAGTATGTGCATATATATAGACGTGTGTATGAACCATTTTTGGCGAATGTGTGGGTGGACATGTGTGTGTTTCAAGTGAGGGTGGATGAGTATATACTTATAGGTGCATTACATGGGTGTGTGGGCATGCATGTGTATGTATGGGCATGCGTGCTTACGTGAATACTATGAACTTTTTTACTCTCTTACCATTACTCCCTCTCTTCATTTAGCAGTCATTCTAATAACTCTTTTTGTCTTAATAACAGTCAATCACAAAGTAACATCCCTTTGTTTAACGGTCATTTTCATAGCATTTTTTCGATGGTCAGATAATTGAAAAGATGGTGGCGTGGGTTTCCGCCCCAACATCTGAAACTCAGAGTTTTATCATGGTTACCGAATAATTGTCACATATTATATTTACAGATAAATACCTCTATTTACATAATATCGAGGTCGCTTTCATTTTTCTGTTGTCTTACCATTCTATCAATATATATATATTGTGACCTCGTGTGTACCGTTGGCGATTTTTTTTCCTCTGTCTTCCCTTCTCTGGATCTTTCCTTCTCCTATGTTTCCGATGAAGAGCTTCGCTCGAAACGTTAAACCCTCCTTCTTTCCTTTTTTCCTGAGCGTCCAATAATACTTTATTTGTTCCATGTCCTCGCGTTGTTGTGTTTTTTTTTGTGCTTTCTTGTTTGGATTAACTATATATATATATATATATATATATATACATACAATACTCTTCTACACAGTTTGTGTATGCATGTGTGTGCATGTGTATGTGTGTGTGTATGTGTGCATGTGTGTGTATGTGTGTGCATGTGTATGTGTGTGTGTGTATGTGTGCATGTGTGTGTGTGTGTGTGTGTATGTGTGTATGTGTGTGTGTGTCTGTGTGTGCTTGTGACTGTGTTTGTACCTCACCACTACTTTGCAATCAATGTTAGTGTGTTTACATCCTCATGACACAGTGGTTCAGCAAAAGAGACCGATAGAATAAGTACCAGGCTTAAAAAAAGTACTGGGAATTGATACTTCGAACTATAAATTCTTCAAGGCAATGCCCCTGCATGGCCACAGTCAAATGACTGAAACAAGTAAAAGATAAAAAGATACTTCAAATGTAGCAGAATCAAGAATAAGAAGAAAAGATGTGTCTTTCCTTGTAAACAGAAGCCCCATTTATGTTTTTATAATTACTTTAGTTGTTATTTTATTTATGCTCCCTTTTCAAGCCCAGCCAGGCTCATGGGCCTGGTTTCCTGGTTTCTGTGGCATATGTGTCCCCCCCCACCCACAGCTGGACAGGATGCCAGACCATCGCAGCATTACCTGAGAAACAGGAAGAAAGAATGAGAGAAAACTGGGGCAAAAGAGTACAACAGAGGTCGCCACCACCCCCTGCCGGAGCCCCGTGCAGCTTTAGGTGTTTTTGCTCAACAAACACACATAACACCCGATCAGGGAATCGAAACTGTGATCCTTCGACCGCGAGTCCACTGCCCTAACCACTGGGCCATTGCATCTCCAATTACTTTAGTATTAAATCTTTCTCTTTTCTCTTTTACTTGTTTCAGTCATTTGACTGCGGCCATGCTGGAGCACCGCCTTTAATTGAGCAACTCGACCCCGAGACTTACTCTTTTGTAAGCCCAGTACATATTCTATCGGTTGTCAAGCAATGCTAGAGGGACAAACACAGACACACAAACGCATATATATACATATATACGACGGGCTTCTTTCAGTTTCCGTCCACCAAATCCACTCACAAGGCTTTGGTCAGCTCGAGGCTACAGTAGAAGACACTTTCCCAAGGTGCCACACAGTGAGACTGAACCCGGAACCATGTGGTTGGTAAACAAGCTACTTACCACACAGCCACTCCTGCGCCTGCTTTGTCTCCAGTCTTTTGTTGAATGTAAATGAATTTTAAAACTAAAACATAAAGAAGGTTATAAATTAACACTTGTTTCAAAAAATAATTTTAAAAAAATGAAATATAAATAAAAATTGATGCAGAATAAATATAATAGCAAAGGCATGGCTGATAGGTGTGGGCGTAGTTATAAATGTTAGTGTGATTGTGTAGTTAAGAAACTTACTTCTCAACCATGTTGTTTTGAGTTCAGTCCCACTGTGTGGTATCTGGGGCAAGAACCTTCTACAATAGCTTTGTTTGTGAATTTGGCAAATAGAAACTGAAAGAAGTCTGTTATCATCATCATCATCATCATCATCATTTAATGTCTGTCTTCGATGCTGGTATAGATTGGATGGTTTGACAGGAACTAACCAGGCAGAAAACTACACCAGGCTACTTGGTCTGTTTTGGCATAGTTTTAATGGCTGGATGCCCTTCCTAACACCAACCACCCCGTAGGGTTATATAAATGTATATGTATGTATTTGTGTGTGCATATTTCTGTCTGTGTGTAGTCTTGTCTTGAATATCACATGATGGCCGTAGACAAGCATCACTATCAAACAAGTGATGTTTTGTCTCCAGTCTTTTGTTGAATGTATGTCTTTCTAAGGGAAAACAGGTGAGGATTGGTGACAGGGAGGGCATCCAGTTGTAGAACATTATGTCTCAACAAATTCCCTTTGCCCTGTGCTAGCATAGAAAAGCAGACACTAAATGATGATGATAGAAGTGATTAAATTCACGTATATCTTTATAAAAAAATAACAAAAAAAAAAACCTGAAGCTGCTTTAGGTTGTTAAAGCTTTACAGCATTTTCCAGTTAAATTGTTGAATCTAAATTCCATATTGATATTTATTTACAATTTAAAGATAGCCATGGGAATTCAAGACGAGAAATAAACTGAAACAGCAAGAGCTGCTTCAATGAAATAAAATAAAATAAAAAAAAGAAAGAAATTGAATTAAATTATGGTACCATGAGAAGAATAAATATCAAGAATTTGAAAGAGACATAAACATTAATACTCCTATTTCACAAGCCACCGATATATCACACATTCATTCTGTTTAAAATTTTAATAGTATACAAACATTGGTTATCATATCAAATAAGGTATCAAACATTATATAAACCAGTGGTTCTCAACCATTTTTTACTTATTGACCCTTTCGATTCCTATTTTACTTAAATGGACCCTCCTAGCCATTCAATGTTCAAAAAGTCCTATTATATCTTTATTATTAAAAGTCTGCATGGTGTGCGGCTTTTAAGCTAGTATGTGTGTGTGCATATATATATAAATATATATATATATGTATGTGTGTATACACACACACACACACACACACACACATATATATATATATGTATATATATATATATATGCGTGGGGATGTGTCTCCTTATCTTGACATCATGTGATGGTAGTAAGTGAATGTCACCATCATACTAGTGGTGCCATTCACCTCTATCTTTCCATGAAAGAAGGTCCACAGTTAAGGGGAAATATCACCTTACCTTGAAGCAGGTGAGGGTTGGTCACAGAAAAATCTGTTTCAATGAAATCCATCTGATCCATGCAAGCATGGAAAGATGAACGTCTAAAACTATAATGATGATTATGCTAATGTTGTCAGATATGACAATAGATTTATCACAGAGAAGTATTTGAAAGTGTAGGTTATGATTATTTTGACAAAACATATTACTCTTTACTCTTTTACTTGTTTCAGTCATTTGACTGTGGCCATGCTGGAGCACCGCCTTTAATCGAGCAACTCGACCCCGGGACTTATTCTTTTGTAAGCCCAGTACTTATTCTATTGGTCTCTTTTGCCGAACCGCTAAGTAACGGGGACATAAACACACCAGCATCGGTTGTCAAGCAATGCTAAGGGACAAACACAGACACACAAACACACACATGCACATATATATATATACATATATACGACGGGCTTCTTTCAGTTTCCGTCTACCAAATCCACTCACAAGGCTTTGGTCGGCCCGAGGCTATAGTAAAAGACACTTGCCCAAGGTACCACACAGTGGGACTGAACCAGGAACCATGTGGTTGGTAGACAAGCTACTTACCACACAGCCACTCCTGCACCTATTCAAAATGTTTTTCGAAAAGTTTCAGCTCATTCCCCCAGACTCTTGATTTCGTTTCCACATAACTCTTTTTTGATTCCATATTTTTAAATGGGATTTTGCAGAACCACATTTAAAATGAGTGCACTGGAAAATGTTGGGAGCAGGGAAGATTGATCCAGAACTTTCTAAATTTTATCAGCATAGTTGTAAACCATGTTTTCAAAAATGCATCTCTGCAAAATTTTATTTAAAAAATGTGCATATTTCAGGTTATGAGAAAACAAAGGTGGAGGTATGAAATTAAATACTAAATATTTTTTTAAAAATAATTTCTATATCAAAGTGTGTGAGAGTATGTGCAAAATTAAATATATACTTCTTTGAGACTATTATTATTATATGTGTGTGTATAACTACACCAAACTATAGTTAGCTGTTCTAGTTTTGTTTCTTTCTGAAAAGTTCATATTTTTTATGAAAATTTTTAGAGATACATTGTCAAGAGTGTTGTTTATGATTATTATAATAAAATAAATTCTTTTTTTCATTTTTAAGAGATTTTGGTCACTTCCAACCTTAACAACTTTATTTCTACATAACTCTCTTGAAAATGGATTTTTCAGCAAAATTTTACCATGTTTTTGTGTATACAGGTTGTGACTGATATAATTTTTTTTTAAATCACTCAGAATACAAAAATTGCATAACAAGTCAGTTGAAGAAGAGAATGATCCAGAACACATCCTTTAAATTCTTTTTTTTTTTTTTCAAATTTTTGTCACCATAATCATAATATACATCAATGAAAAAGTATTTTTCCCAACTTCATTCAAAAATATGCATTTTAAAGAGGAGACCAAACTATATGTGCGAATGTGTGTGTCTGTATGTGAATACGTATGTGTATGCATATGTGTGTGGGTGCATGTGCATGTGTGTGTGTGCATGTATGTGTTCATGTGTGTGTGTTAAATATTAAACTATTTTGTTTTGTTTAAAAAGTAGTTTTTCTAAAACAACCTGCAATGTTTTAGTTAATGATTAAACAAAAGTTATATTCCTGACTTTTTCTATCCAAAAAAAGATTTTTCTACCCAATATTGACATGTTATTATTTATAGCTTTATATATTCTTTGAGATCCATTTAAAAACAAAAGGTCATATTGCTGTGTGAGTGTGGGTGGATGTGGGTGTGTCTACATGTGTGGGTGTGGAGGCGCAATGGCCCTGTGGTTAGGGCAGCGGACTCGCGGTTGCAGGATCACGGTTTCGATTCCCAGACCGGGCGTTGTGAGTGTTTATTGAGCAAAAACACCTAAAGCTCCACGAGGCTCCGGCAGGGGATGGTGGTGATCCCTGCTGTACTCTTTCACCACAACTTTCTCTCACTCTTACTTCCTGTTTCTGTTGTGCCTGTATTTCAAGGGGCCGGCCTTGTCACTCTCTGTGTCACGCTGAATATCCCTGAGAACTACGTTAAGGGTACACGTGTCTGTGGAGTGCTCAGCCACTTACACATTAATTTCACGAGCAGGCTGTTCCGTTGATTCGGATCAACCGGAACCCTCATCGTCGTAACCGACGGAGTGCTTCCACATGCGTGGGTGGATGTGGGTAAATTTGTGTGTATGTGTGTGCACGTACATATTTGTGCTGTTGTGTGTTTGTGTGAGCTTCCATAATTTAAAATGAACATGTGATGTATTGTTTTCAAATCTTTTTTGTTTTTAACTATTTTGAAATAAACTATGAAGTTCACTGAAAATTTATGACAAAATTTGTAATTTTATTATGACCAAAATGGCTGCTACTCCAGCCTGTAATTGTAATTCCTTCACTCCCCCTTACCTATATTTAATATCTTTGACAGCCAATGACTTTCCCTCCATCTGTTGCTTCAATCTCTTTTTACACATGTGACCATGGAAAGAAACACAGGAGTGGCTGTGTGATAAGTAGCTTGCTAACCAACCACATGGTTCCGGGTTCAGTCCCACTGCGTGGCACCTTGGGCAAGTGTCTTCTACTATAGCCTTGGGCCGACCAAAGCCTTGTGAGTGGATTTGGTAGACGGAAACTGAAAGAAGCCCGTCATATATATGTATGTATATATGTATATATGTGTGCCTGTATGTTTCTGTTTGTCCCCCTAGCATTGCTTGACAACCGATGCTGGTGTGTTTATGTCCCTGTCACTTAGTGGTTCGGCAAAAGAGACCAATAGAATAAGTACTGGGCTTACAAAGAATAAGTCCCGGGGTCAAGTTGCTCGATTATAGGTGGTGCTCCAGCATGGCTGCAGTCAAATGACTGAAAGAAGTAAAAGAGTAAAAGAGTAAAAGAGTATATATAAAATATATAAATATAGCTATATATAATATTATCTATCTATATATATATATATGTACATATATATATATGTACATATATATATATATATATATATACACATATATATATATATATATATATATATATATATATATATATATATGCATATATAGACACACATATATACAAACATACATATATATGTATATAGCTATGCATATATCCGTACAGGACGTCACAAAAACGTAAACAAACATGAAATATGAAAATAACGTTGGGTATGCAAAAAACAAGAGAAACAAATGGGAAACAAGACAAATAACAAAAAAAACGACCCTTCATCAGTCGTTGGCTGTCCTTCTACTCCTTATTTCGAGCATTCAAACAACAAGATACGACTTTGAAAGCAGTTGCTCCTGCAAACCATATTGTAATTCTATAACATATCCATCCTTCATAAGTTCTTATTTCTTAAGATATTTTTACTTCTTTTACTTGTTTTAGTTACTAGGTTGTGGCCATGCTGGGGCATTTCTTTGAAAGCTTTAGTTACAGAAATCAACTACAGTGCTTATTTTTTAAAATTTATTACTTATCCTATCGGTTTTCTTTAACAAACTGCTAAGTTACAGGGATGTAAACAAACCAATAACAGTTGTCAAGTGGTGGCAGAGGGACAAACAGAAACATAAGGACACACACACACACCCATATATATATATTGGCCTGCTCGCTTAGCCAGCGGGGTGGCGTCATTCGAAGGCTAAAACAATGCGAAGCGCATTGTGACCAGCGATGTGTAACAACATCTGATGGTCTGGTCGGTCACGTGATATATATATATATATGCACAGTTTCTGTCAACCATATTCATTCCGAAGGCATTGGTCAACTCAGGGTTATAGTGAATGACACTTCCCCAAAGTGCCACACAGTAGGACTGAACCCCAAACATATGGTTGAAAAGCAAGCTTCTTAACCACACAGCCTGTTCCTGCTGAATTATTCTAAAAGTGTCAGTTTTAAATTCTCTTTTCTTTCTCTGATTTTGTTTCAATGTTTTCATTTGATGCTCTGATTTGAATGATCAAATGATAAAATGGTGTTTGTTATTTTCTATTTCATTGACATTGTATAGAAAAATAGAAAAGTAAGATATTTGTAACTTGGATGTCATAGATTTTTATTTAAAAAAATAATAACAGTCTACAAAACAAATGAAATCCCAGTGTGAGTATATGTACATATGTCTTCATGTAAATACGTGTGTATGCTTGTACAGACACTGTTACACATACATATATCGTTCATCGTTTAACGTCCGTTTTCCATGCTAGCATGGGTTGGATAGTTCGACTGGGTCTGGGAAGCCAGGAGGCTGTACCAGGTTCAGTCTGATCTGGCAGTGTTTCTACAGCTGGATGCCCTTCCTAATGCCAACCACTCCGTGAGTGTAGTGGGTGCTTTTTACATGCCACTGGCACAGGTGCCAGGGGAGACTGGCAGTGGCCACGATCGGTTGGTGCTTTTTACGTGCCACTGGCACAGAAGCCAGTCAAGGCGGCGCTAGCATCAGCCACGTTCGATGTTTTTTACGTGCCACTGGCACAGAAGCCAGTTAGGAAATATTCACTATAGGAAATTTCTAAAGTAATGGCAAAATATTATCTCAGCAAAGAAAGTGAAAACACAGACGCATACAGAACCAAGGCAGGGAAACTGCAGTACATGAACGCATCAAAATGATATGCTAACAAATAGAATCAATATAATAATCTTTAGGAGTATAAATAAAAGAAGGAGACCTCAAGGTATGAAATAATGCCAGTGGTACAAAAACGTACCCAATTCACACTGCAAAGTGGTTAATAGTATGAAGGACATATAGCCGAAGAATTCAAGGAAAAAATTGTGAAGGTGAAAGAATGGCGATATGAACTCTGCAATTCATTGTGGATATTCTAGAGAATAGTGGGGGCCTTTTTAGCCGTTGTGCAGACAATTTCTCTAATGCAAGTGGTGCTATAAAATACATGCAGTTCATATTGTAAAGTGGTTGGTGCTAGATGGAGCACACAGCTGAAAACCCATGTCTCTAGAACGAAACAAGAATGTTAGTGGGTTTTTCTCTAGTTGTTCTGATTGTTGCTGTTGTTCTTTTTCCGATCAGGACTCATGCCATTAGCCACAAAGAATAATCTCTAATTCGAGCCTACTCTAAGCTACTAAGAATGTGTGTGGCAACTTGAAGATCCACCCACCACACACAATAGACTGGCGGTTGCATGGGTGCGAAAGCTACATTGTTATCCTCATTCCGTAAACAGTGGCTTTTAACTGGTGGAGAGCTGAACCATCCTGGGGTACAGAGGATTCGCAATCTAGACTAGGGTCTGAAAGTGAACCATACCATAGTGGGTTACCCCATGGTTCCTCTGCTTTGTGGCAGAAGTAGTGAGAGAAAATTCTGGTGAAAGAGTACAGCGGGGTTCACCACCCCTCCCCATCGGAGCCTCGTGGAGCTTAGGTGTTTTTGCTCAAAAAAACACTCACTATGCCCGGTCTGGGAATCGAAACTGCATTCTTATGACCGTGAGTTCGCTGCCCTAACCACTGGGCCATTGTGTCTCCACTGTTGCTGTTGTTATCGTGTGTGTGTGTGTGTGTGTGTGTGTGTGTCAGATGATGAAGGATTGAGAAAAGTGCTTTGAAACAAACCATACTGACCCATACCAGAATGGGGAAAGTTAATGCGAAACAACAGAGCAAATGATGTTGGTAACAATGATGATATTGATGATGATGAGGGTGATTACGACATTAATACTTCTCTACTCGCCTCCTCCTTCTTCACTCTTGCATTACACAAAGGTGTTTTACCTGATTTAAGACTTGCTGTTCATGCATGGACGACAATTTAATGCTTTGCTTAGCAAAAAATACTGAATGACAGCAAAAAGTGAAGCACAGACACATGCATGTATGCACATGTGCACTCTTTCGCAATACACTCACCCTCTCTCACTCTCTCTCTCTCTCTCTCTCTCTCTTATACACACACAGACACCTGTACTTTCTCTCTCTCTCTCCCTCTCTATCTCTCACATACACAAACTCATAAATAAACCAGCACACGCATACTCATATACTCACACATACTTACATACACTTACAAACTCACACACATATATGCATACACACACACACACACACCACACACTCACAGACTGCTCAGTTTGGTGTCCATTTTCCCATGTCTGGATGCATTTTATTTTGTTATTTGCTGCCATTTCTGAGAGACTTACAATTCTGAGATGTGACCATACCACTACCTTCATACTACATCCACCACCACCACCACCACCACCACCACCACCACCAATACCTTTGCCACCGCCACCACCACCACCACTATCAACACCTTCACCACCACCAACAACAACACTTTTATCACCACTGCAACCATCACTGCCATCTTCACTGTCATCCACCATCACCATTCACACTTCAACCACCACCACCACCTTAGCATTACCACCACCACCACCACCACCTCCAACAACAACAACAGCCCTATCACTTTCGATCAGGATCAGTCATCAAGATAATGGTTGTTTCTCATCATTAAGGGTATAATTTTAATTAATTAAATCTTCTTGGTTCATTACATTCAATATGTTAGTGCCCACCGTTTACAGTCACTTCTCGCTCTGTTCTCGCTTCTGCTTCAGGGACCTTTCAAATTTGCTTTGTCGACAGATATTTTACAAATGGTTTTGCAACCATCTGGTTCCAAGTTCAGTTCATTGTCTAAATCTTGGGAAGGCAGTCTCAGACTGACCAGTCTTATGAGTGAATTTTGTTGATTGAAAACAGAGCAGAACCTCTTCATATATGTGGTGCGTTTGTGTGTCGCTATGAAGCTTGCTTCCTACCCATGTGATCTTAGGTTCAATCCAACTGTATGACATTAACCATTTTGGTACCGTATTCCTGTTGACATGCTCTCTGTTTCTTTCAATTAATTTTAAATATAACAAAGAATTTAGTAAAATAACTTGGTTATCATTAAGCTAGTGTTAGGAACATAAGTTGTGACTAAGGTTTGGTGGAAGATTTGAATTCAAAACTTACGGAAACAAAACACTGGTACTATAGAGCCAGAGGCGGTTTCAGCCGGGTTGGTATCAAGAGGGTTAAGCAAGTGTCTTCATCTATATTCCTGAGCCAAGCAAAACCTTGTGAGTGGATTTGGTACTAGAAACAGGAAAAGCCCGTTGTAAATATATATATATATATCTATATATATATACATACAAACATACATACATACATACATATATATATATATATATATATATATATATATATATATATAATATATATATATATAATATACAATATATTTCCTTTCGAGCGTTAGGCAAAGTAGCTGAGTTCCTCCTTTTGAGAGTTGCACCTCATAGAGGCAATGACCAAGACCTTTGGCATTATGTCATGCATGAGAAGAAGACCCATCAAGCTGAGGAAAATTGCAGTTGTGGCAGATACCGGGGTTATGCAAATTGGCATTCATGCTGGTGGCACATAAATGCGCCCCAGTGTCACACAAATGGCACCCGTGCTGGTGGCACGTAAAAGCACCCATTACACTCTCAGAGTGGTCAGCATTAGCAAGAGCATCCAGCCATAGAAAACCATGCCAAATCAGACTGGAGTCTGGTACAGCCTTCCTGCATGCCAGCCCAGTCCAACCCATGCCAGCACAGACAACGGACATTAAATGATGATGATGATGATGATGATATTTATATATATACATACATATATATACATATATATATATATATGGGGCCAGCATGTGTGCTTGTGTACCCTTGTTTTTCCATCATGGGATGTTTGTAAATGACCATAGGACCCCTAAGAATGGTTACATGAATTCCATAATGTAAAGTGACCAAGATCACGACATTCCTCTGAATATGAAACCAGTCAACAGCAGGTTTTAAGGCCAGCAATTTTTTCTTGTTTTTTTTGTGGTGGTGGGGGGGCAGTTGATTACATCAACCCCAGTACTTGATTTGTACTTTTATGAACCCCCAAGGGATGAAAACCAGAGTTGGCCATGGCAAGATCTGAACTCAGAATGTAAAAAGCTGATAGAAATGCCACTATGCATTTTGTTTGATATGCTAATGATTTTGCCAGTTTGCCACTTTCTGCAATTTATTTAAGGATATAATAAAACATTGAACCTTACACTTTCTTCCTTTTCAACCACCAAAACAGGCTCTGATAAAAGGATATTAGCCAGAATACTAAGCAAAGATAATAACTTCATTGCTTCCCCATTCTGGACTGTATTAATCAGCAATGCATTATCACACTTATTAAAATGAAACTCAGTTTGGTTCAAGCATAATGAGATACTTTATGACTTATTAATTCCAACAAAGCGCCCAACATTAATTATGAATCTTGTGAAGCTCTATTTAACTATCTCTAAAGTATTTTAACCTGGTATTCTAAACAGCCTATTTATTCTACAGAGGCAAATTTATAGCTTTAATGAACTCTGAACAACTGTACTTTGCTAAACAGGGAAATTAAATTTCTATTTTGATGTTCTTAAATATTTGATGGGTATGAAGAAGCTTCTAGTTAGACCTTTATTATCTTCTTAATATTCACCAATATGGTTTCTCCAGTCTGCTTAGCAACCTCTAGAGCATTTTTAAACAATTCAGATATATGAAGAAGATCATATTCAAACTGAAATTTCATCTCATTTCTCTCTCTCTATCCCTCTCTGTCTATATGCATATATATAAATAAATAAAAAATGGAATACAGATAAGCAAAGCATTTGGCGTTACTCAGGGATATTTTCTTCATAGTAAAGAGTGCAAATCTTTATATATAAAAGTGAGGTTGTGTGGTGTCTGTCTCCTACGATTTAGATTCCTAACTACTCCCACATTTTGCAGTGCAGTTTAACCAAAACCGGGTATCTTATAGTCGTGATTCATATCGAGCCCTTCTGGGTATTAGCACACGTCTACAATGAGTCTACGATTTAAAAAAAAATTTACCATGAATTTTTCCCATTTTTAATGCATTTTTTTGCTATTATATAAGGGAAAAAAGCCCTTATATAATGTCAACTCTCTAAAAATGCTTATATAGTTATTTCCCTTACAAACCCGAGCAACGCCGGACGATACTGATAGTAAAGTATAAAGTATAAAACAGTTGTGGTAGATAAGCAAAATCTCTTACAGATGTTTCTGGAATACCTTAGCAAGTGGGTCAAGCTAATGTGTAATGAATTTACATAATCCAAGAATCCCATCATCAGAGTGTTCAAAGGAAAGAAGTACAGAAAGAGAGATCCTTAATTGAGGACATTAGTAGTGATCTGATGATCCCTCATTCTGTACTGCTTTACCTATACTCTGCTTGTTTTATGTTCAAACTGGCCATATCTGGTCTCTCACACCAACCCTACAATATCGTTTTAAAATCTACCTCATCAAAATCTCATAGCTACAAGATAATGCAGGATTAGTTCAAAACAATGCGGTTGAAGAAGCATTAATTTTAGCAGAATAATGCAAACACTAAAGGGTTAAACTCTCCAATGAAAGGATACTGTACTTATCTATCATAACTGTATTCCATTTTTGGTCTATTTATATCCGCTGAATCAAGGTCCCAGTTCTAGCCACCTTGGATAGGCAATTTCAACACCTTGTTCCCATTTGCACTTTAAGCTAGAGTTTTAGTGCAAAGCTGATCTTAACAATTTTTGTACATACCTATTAATATATGTTAGTAGACGTATACTACTTGCATTTCTTCTCTCTCACTCTCTCTCTCTCTATGTATATATATATATATATATATGTAGATGTGTTACATGTTGCAAATTATACTCTGCTTTGTAATCAGTATTGCTTTCATTAGTCTGTGGAGACAGAAAGACAGTCAGGCTAGAATTCAGAGCTGCAATATTTTATTTAATTTCATACTTGCATAGTTTGAGCTCAAATGTTACAAAGGTTGATATATTTTACTTTTATCTTATCTATCTTTTCTCTCTTTCTCTCTCCCCTCTCTCTCTGTATATATATATATATATATATATATATATGTGTGTGTATATATATATATATGTGTGTGTATATATATATATATATATACACACACATATATATATATATATACACACACATATATATATACACATATATATACACATATATATATACACACATATATATATATATATGTGGAGGCGCAATGGCCCAGTGGTTAGGGCAGCGGACTCGCGGTCGTAGGATCGTGGTTTCAATTTCCAGACCTGGCATTGTGAGTATTTATTGAGCAAAAACACCTATAGCTTCATGAGGCTCTGGCCAGAGGGTGGTGGCAATCCCTGCTGTACTCTTTCGCCGCAACTTTCTCTCACTCTTTCTTCTGTTGGCCTGCTCGCTTAGCCAGTGGGATGGCATCATTTGAAGGCTAAAACAATGCGAAGCGCATTGTGACCAGCGATTGTAGCAACATCTGATAGCCTGGTCGGTCACGTGATCACG
Organism: Octopus sinensis; assembly: GCF_006345805.1. NCBI lineage: Eukaryota > Metazoa > Mollusca > Cephalopoda > Octopoda > Octopodidae > Octopus > Octopus sinensis. The sequence continues at coordinate 4,480,771 of NC_043010.1, read as the reverse complement.
TGATATATATATATATATATACATGCATATTTTCCTACACATTATAATTTTCCTGCATAATGATCTGATGTTATACCCTTATCTATCCACCCAGATGAAGGAAGCTCTAGAACTTACCAATGTTTGTTTGCTTCCTTTACTGGCTTCAAATTTCTTGATTGACTACATTTGTTAACATTATGAAGTAACTCTGAGCCTCCAGAAACAGCTATCAGGATTTTAATGCCGTCTTCCTTCTATGTAATCTGAGTAAGTGTGCTCTATAAAAAATTTATATTTTTACATGATTGTTTATCATCTAAAAATTATGAGTTAAACTTCCTTTTTCACATGTATACATGTATATATATATTTTGTACATTAAAACCCAAGATTTTATCTGTTTATTTCAATCATTGTCTCTATATTTGCTGGCTTGGATTCTGTTTATAGCCACTCTTTTCTCTGTTGACTTGGATTCTCTTAAAAGCCACTCTTTACTTTTTTGAGTTGGTTCTTGGTGAAGATATCAGAGTGTAAGTCCAAATCATTTTGGCGCTACTGTTTTCCATACTGAAATGCTCTCAGTCTCATCTGTTGACTCTCTGTACAAACACACACACACACATATATATATATATACACACACATACATACACATAAAACACACACCACATACACATGTACATGCACACAAACACACACACACACAAATATAAAAAATACACACACCAGCAAATGAATGAGTATGTATATATTTATATATATATATATATATATATATAGACACACATTTATATATTCATATATATATATATATATATATATATATATATATATATATATATATATATACACACATATATATATATATATATATACACACACACACATATACATGCCTTCCACACATGTGAAGCATATGTACACAGTTCTTTGTCATCTCGCTGTAATCCAAATGTCCTATTTGGTCGTGTATATATTATCAGTCAATCATGATTGATAATTTAAAAGCACCAGTTAATCTGTTCATTTAAGCATAGACCATAGAAACACATTGCTATGATGCTATGTTTTGGGATTTGGCTAAATTATATTGGCAATGGGATTATTTCAGTGAAATTTTTCATCTTTACTTGTTTCAGTCATTGGACTATGGCCATGCTGGGGCACCACCCTGAAGGGTTTTTTTTTTAGTTGAACAAATCAACTTCAGTGCTTATACTTAACCCTTTGGCATTTAAACTCGTCATTTAAACTGGGTGAAATATTCAACCTATTCTATGTTCAAACTGACCAAATCTGGTCTCTCACTTCTACCCTACAATGTCATTATAAATATAAATAGTTACATCATTGAAACCTCAAACCTACAAGATTAATGCATGATTAATTCAAAACAATGAAGATTAGATTTGACAGATTAATCTGGATGCTAAAGGCTTAAAGTCTGGTACCTCTTCTGACAGCCTCTTATGACAAAGTGTTAATTTTCAGGAACATAAACAAACCAACTCTAGTTGTCCACTGTTGATGGTGGACAGACATAAAAGTGAAGACACACCCATAGATACATGCGTGTGTGTGTGTGTGTGTGACAGGTTTCTTTCAGTTTCCATCTAGCAAAACCACTCACAAGGCTTTGAGTGACCTGGGGATTTGGTAGAAGATACTTGCCCAAGGTGCCACACAGTGGGACTGAACACAGTACCATGTGGTTGGGCAGCAAGTTTCTTACCACACAACCACAAAACTATTTTTGGAATGTAACAAGCTGACCAAAAGATGAAGCCAAAATATTATTAACACAAGATGGATATGACTTATCTACTGCTACAAGAGGAATCTATCTAATTCTAGGTTTTAGTTGATGATAGTTTGACATGCAAAATATGTGTACAGCCATTTTCATCTTCAGTTTCAGCAATTGTAATCCATTTTTGACACAGGATTTCATCATTTGTCTCAAAACCTTAATCCCACTTCCAAACAACTCCAAAGTTAAGAATACAACTTTTGTATTAGTTCTTCTTTTAACCTTATTTTGCCTGGATAAAATATTACTGAGAGAATAAAACTTCAATAAAATAAAATATTAATGATATAAAATAAAATTATATAAAATTAAGTAAATATAGATAAAAAAATATAATGTCTATCTTTTATATTTTAGTTATTTCAGTCATTGTCTGCAGCCGTTCTAGGGAACTGCCCTCTTTTACACTTTTACACTTTTACTCTTTCACTTGTTTCAGTCATTTGACTGTGGCCATGCAGGAGCACCACCTTTAGTCAAGCAAATTGACCCCAGGACTTATTCTTTGTAAGCCTAGTACTTATTCTATTGGTCTCTTTTTTTCCAAACCGCTATGTTACGGAGACATAAACACACCAGCATCGGTTGTCAAGCGATGTTGGGGGAACAAACACAGACACACAAACATATACACACACAAACATATATATATATATACATGTATACGACGGGCTTCTTTCATTTTCCATCTACCAAATCCACTCACAAGGCTTTGGTAGGCCCAAGGCGATAGTAGAAGACACTTGCCCAAGGTGCCACGCAGTGGGACTGAACCCAGAACCATGTGGTTTGTAACCACTCCTATGCCTATGCCTTGAAGGATTTTAGTCAGACAAATTTAACACAGTACTTATGTCTATTTTGAAACCAGTACTTATTCTATTGGTCTCTTTTGCTGAACCACTAATTTTCAGGGACATAAACAAACCAACACCAGTTGTCAAGTAGTTACTGCATGGCTGGGTGCCAAAAAAACACAAATAGACAAAGGTATACATTAAATGTCTGCTTTAATATAATTTCTATAGCTGGATGCTCTTCCTAACACCAACCACTTTACAGTATGTACTGAGTGTTTTTTTTTTCCTGCAGCACTGGTACCAGTGAGGTCACCAAGTAACTCACAAGATGCAATCCTTTAGTTATGTCAGGAGTAGTACTGAAGGTGGTGGTTTTGTGGAAGGTGATGAGAGGTTAAACGTATGATAGAGTTAAGAGAAATAGGTGTCTTGCTGTAGAGGAGATACATGACTATCCTGACTGGAAAAGAGATATGGTGGTGAAGGCATCTTACGTTTAACCTCTCATCACCTTCCACAAAACCACCACCTTCAATCCACTGCTCTGGATTTGTACTTTTTTATTGACCTTAGTTAACTTTAGCTGGATTTCCACCAAGGGCAGAGAGAATTATGAGGCATTCTATCCAATGTTCTAATGACTCTGTTGACTCACTGCCATAGCTTAGCAGATATTTCCCTTGTTACAGCACTTAAAAATAAGTTCCATAATCAAGGATATTTTCCAATCACATTATTCGTGTAAGATCTGTAGAATTTGTCAATTCAAGTTGAACATCAATAACAATTTAGTCACTTTATTTTTTAATAGTTCTTAGCAAATTCATACTTTCTTCTTAACATTTCTTTCTCCAGGAATGAAACCTACCAAAATTTTAATTGTCACCATTGTGACTGAAGCTGTCCACATCTCTGAAGTATTTCATTCTGCATACATTTTATTCTTCAGAGCATACAAATAACTTTTCGATTTAATTGTTTAAAATCATGTTTTTTAACCCTTGTTTTTTGTTAAACTCCTTGTCTAGTCTACATACGAGCATTTTTTTATTTGTTTATATACATTGCTTTATGCATTAAAAAAAATTTCATCATTCAATCTTCTTAATCTTCACATTTTCTTTGTCTATAGTGGATTTGATATGATTTTACATCTCTTCTCTAGCACTGTCTTTGTTCAAATGTGTTTTGGGTTATTTTCCTTGCATCAATAGAGATACAGCTGGGAGTTGTGTGATTAACAATTTTGCTTCCCAACAACATGGTTTCAGATTCAATCCCACTGTATGGCCTTTGGAAAAGTGTCTTGTATTCTACTAAGTGGAAGACACTTTTCAGTAGACACAAATCTACTTAGGGATTTAGAAGATAGAAAGTGAAAGAAGTCTGGTGCACATGTGTGTGTGTGTGTGTGTGTGTGTGTGTGTGTGCTTGTGAGTTTGTATCTTCTTGTTTTAAAATTGTGCAGTAGTTGTAAATGAGTGTCACTGTCACAAAAGCGGTGTTGTTAATCTCCACTCTTCTGTTGAAACCTGTCTAGCCATGGTGAAAAATACTTTTGCTAGGACAAAGGTAAGAGTAAGCAACAGGAAGGGAATTCAGCCATAGAAAACCTACTTCAGTGATTTCCATGTGACCCATGTAAACATGGAAAAGTGGACATTGAAATGGTTATGGTGATGACAGTGTTCATGGCAGTTGCAGGGAAAACAATGACGATGAGGAATTTCCCACATCATCCTTTTATTTCCATGCAGGTTAGAATCAGTTTCCGAAGCCAATTAGAATTTGTCATCCTTAATGGTTTGAGTTTTGCTCTTTCTATCATCCTGTCATCTAATTCCATCTTTTAAATAGTTGTGTCTACCTCAGTATCTCTGTTAGTTATGGTATCTTATAATATTGCTACCCTTCTCTCTCTGATGTCTCACCATTAGTTGCACTCCAATTTTGGATCATGTTGTACTTCAATGTATATACATGTATATATGTGTGTGTGAGAGAGAGAGAGATAGTGTGTGTGTGTGTGTTTGTGTGTGAGAGAGAGAGATAGTGTGTGTGTGTGTGTGTGTTGTGTGTGTGTGTGCATGCCTATAGGAAAACTGTTTCTTATCCTTGCCAGTAGTGTTATAAATGAAATAAAAGAAGTAAAAAATGTACAGAGAGTACATATTTCTTTAATGAACGTATTATAAAATATGAAATACGAAATATTATTATTAAGTTTGAAAATGGAGAGATTCAATGAATATAAATTAATTTATCAATTAATTATCATCATTGCCTACAACTGTTTCATTTCACATCCAATTTAAATTACAAAACATATTTAAATATACAAGTTTGCATTTCAAAATACCTTGAGTGGAAAATCTTCAGGGAATGAAAAAGGACAATACAGATATTACATTTTGATTGGTTGAAATACTCAGAGAGACTAAGAATACATAAGTAACTTCTATATTATAAAGGCAGCGAGCTGGCAGAAACGTTAGCACGCCGGGCGAAATGCTTAGCGGTATTTCGTCTGCCGTTACGTTCTGAGTTCAAATTCCGTCGAGGTAGACTTTGCCTTTCATCCTTTCGGGGTCGATAAATAAAGTAACAGTTACACACTGGGGTCGATGTAATCGACTTAATTCGTTTGTCTGTCTTTGTTTGTCCCCTCTATGTTTAGCCCCTTGTGGGTAATAAAGAAACATATTATAATGGAAAAAGCTGCTTATTAATTAGGTATGTTATAGTTACTAAAAGTACTGAAGGAAAGCAATTATTAAAGGCTTGATTGTCTGGAATTTTTTTTATAAATCCATGTTCCAAGAAATTTCTTATAATTTCGATTTCTGAACTTTATTGAATTTTTTAACTCCAATTTTTCACAAATTTAAATATTCATTGTATTCGCTGCACAGTTTTTCATGTTCATTTGCACAAATTTCTTTAGAATCTGTGCCATTTGAAAGGTGTTTGAAAAAAACTTTCATTAAAAGATACCCATTTTCCTGAAAGTTATGAGGGAAAAAGTCAGATTGTGTGAATTTTCACAAACTCCTCTCTCTACTCCCTCGGAAAAATTTTTTCCCATAAATCTCTATATACTCTGAAACCACAACATCTAAGCAGTATTTGTAGAAAATTTTGTTAAAAAGTACATTTTTCTGGATGTTATGAGGTAACAAAGTCAGGGGCAAACACATCTGTAGTTAGGCTCTTTTATTTATATGAGTTTTCATTTCATGTTTATCTCATTCATTGTTTGCAATGTTCTCTCTCCCACACACTCTCTCTCTCTCTCTCATACGCACACACAAACACACACACACATACACACACACTGCAATGCTTACAGATGAGCTGCTGAATTGGGATCTCTATGTTGCTTTGAGGGAAAGGTAAAATTTGACAAACTGCTCCACCTACTGTAGTTGGACTATCTTGATGTTTGTTCTAAAAAAAAAGAGAGATTGTGACTGTGATAAAATACTGAAAGCAATATTTACTAAGCAGTGAGTACTATTATACAAAGAAATAATTAGACATAAAACATCATTAAAATTATTAGAATTGGGAATCAAATGTGAAAATATTATCAAGTGGTTTGTAGAAAATCACGTGGAGGGCAGTCTTTGAGCTAGAGATTATTATGTGAGTATGTGTGTGTGCATGCATGCATTAAAATTGTTATTTTTGTTTTTAACTCAATAACAATCATAACTAATGAGTATATAAGAGTAAAAATAAATAATGAATAAAATAGCATAAAAGTGAAATAAAATTTATGCTAGTGTTTGAATACACGTGTGTGTATGTGTAATAATATAATATAATAATTATACATGAATTTAAAAACCAAACAGATTTAAATAATTAAAAATAATATAAATATAAATAACATATACTAAATGTTATATATATTATATAATACTTAAATTTCATTTTAATAATAACATATTTTATATTATATAATGCTTAAATTTCATTTTAATAATGATATCAAATATTGACCTTTACTATCTGTCAGATAATATAATACTTTCTAATCTAGATAAAAATATCAACCATACATAGGTTAAAACAACATAAATATAAATAATATATACTATATTATATAATGGAGGTGCAATGGCCCAGTGGTTAGGGCAGCGGACTCGCGGTCGTAGGATCGTGGTTTCGATTCCCAGACCGGGCGTTGTGAGTGTTTGTTGAGCGAAAACACCTAAAAGCTCCACGATGCTCCGGCAGGGGGTGGTGATCCCTGCTGTACTCTTTCACCACTCTTTCTCCCACTCTTTCTTCTGTTGGCCTGCTCGCTTAGCCAGCGGGGTGGCATCATTTGAAGGCTAAAACAATGCGAACGCATTGTGACCAGCGATGTGTAACAATATCTGAAGGTGGTCGGTCATGTGATCACGTGATATTATATAATACTTAGATATTGAGTATTTACCTTTACTAATTAACCAAATAATATAATACATATAAATATTAGGTGTCCTATCCCAATATACATCTAAATATATGAATATATAATACTATACTATATAATAAGTAGAAATCAATAACTAAATATAAGCAATAATATAATTGCATGAATAACCTTTTAATAATATACACACATAATAAACATGCTTATGTATTCTTAGTTTATTGGAGTATTTCAACCGATCAAAATGTTATAATAATGTTATGTGTGTGTGTGTTTGCATGTACTCACAAACGCACACACGCACACACACACACACACACACACACACAAATATATCAGATATATCAGTATATACATATACTGGAGGTGTGCAACTTAGTAGTTTGGGCGTTGTGCTCATGATCATGAGATTCTGGTTTTGATTTCTGAACTGGGCAATGTGCTGTGTTCTTGAGCAAAACATGTTATACACAAAATTTTATAACATTTTTCTAACATAACGATTTAAATATATTCTTTAACCACATAACACAAGTCTTCTGTAGTTTTTTCACTTTATTTTGTCGTTTATAATATATATATATATATATATATGTGTGTGTGTGTGATAGATCGTTAGCCACTACACTACACACATTTTTTCTCTCCTTGTTTTTTCTGTGTCCCTTTCTGTAGAAGAGCATAGGCTCGAAACGCAAAAGACTTTTTCTATTCCTCAGCATTATACTAATAGATCTGTTTGTTTTGCACACCACCTGTCTTCGTCTTTTGTTTTTTTCGTAAACTCTCCCTATATATATATATATATATATATATCTTCAAGTTTGCAGTAATATAGAAATGAAGGGGGATCTTGGAGTCCAAATTTCAGTTATCTATTTCATATAAAAGTGAAATTTACGATGACACTATCGAATATATTGTATGTTGTACAGAGTAAGATCTATAATCTAGACATCCATCAGTAAACCACTGTCAGAGCACTAACTTCAGGTTAAAACCAAGACATCCAGAAAAGGCATAATTAATGCTAGTAATAACCAAACCAAATTTATTTAATGCAGTTATGCTAATTTAAATCTGATGAATATGTTTGAGAACTCTTGTAGAAAATCATAAATAAACTATTTCAAATTACAATGTTTGGCCATATGTCTACAACATTGCCAAAATATGTACCAAAGTTAGTCTTCTTTTGGAGTAGAAAATATGTAAGCATTAACAATTTACTGTGTTTCCAAAAATGTGACCTATGTTAGGTATTGTTCACATATTTCTCTCTTTGAGCAGCTTTTGCACCCATACAGGCAAGGTTACAAACTAAAGTATAATATCTAGCTAGCTGAAAAAAATTCATTCGCCAGAATGAAGGCAGTGAGCTGGAAGAATTATTAGCATCTTGGATAAAATGCTTTGTAACTTTTCGTCCATCTTTATGTTCTGTTTTCAAATTCCATCAAAGTCAACTTTGCCTTTCATCCTTCCTGGGTCAATACAAAATTACCAGTTAATCACTGGGGGTCAATGTTATCGACTTACCCCATCTCCCAGAGTTGCTGGCCTTGTGCCAAAATTTTAAACCAATATGTACACAATGTTGTGAATTCTATAAGAGTGCCTCTATGTGGTTATTTGATCTGCTAAAATTAGCAGTCAAGTCCACCTCAAATTTTAGAGAAGCACAAAAAGCAGGATGGTCATAGCTGGCCTGTGCAGATTTTCTTCGTGTGTATATATATGAGGCAAATTATTCAATTAGATTTACTTGAATCAGCAGAAAAGGGACCCTAAATTTGCCTCAAAGTCTTGTTGCTAGCATTAGGAAGAATCCTTATCTGTGTTACACAATTGTCTATATTTTCAACACTCACTGAAACAAGTGTGGCAAACTAGTTGTTAGTCATAATGTTTCACTGTTCTGGTTTTTTTTTAATTAATTGATATAAATAGTTTATAGAAAACATTTTAAAGTTTCAAGTGAGTAAATGAGAAAATGTATTGATTTTATTAAACTGTAAAAAATTTTTGGTTTGGAATTATTTTATATAAATCAACTAAAATTGGCCTTAATTTTATGAAAGTCATTAAAACTAGCTGTTGAAAGTAGTTAAGGATTATAATTTTGAATTATTTTTCAATCTCATTGTCATGTTAATTATTCTAGTTTCTTAGCCAACCAGCTCCATTGCAATTTCTTGGTTGAAATGTTTGAAAGAGCATTCAGTTGTAAAGACATCAGCTCCAATAGTGCATAAAATATCCAAATTTATAGAACCATCCAATCCATGTTCAAATGGTGAAAAAGAAAAATGAAAACTGTAGATAAAAATAAAAGTTATCATGGTATCATTAGCATATTAATTTAAGCAGTCCATGTATTGGTAATCGCATGACCTCTTCCAAGTTGTTAATCTCCACCCTGCACTCCTGATTGATATTATATGGCATCGTAGAAGGAAAGAACAGTCTGACAGTTGGAGCAACTTAAGGAGGAAATCAGCATAGATTTATAATTAACGTAATAAATATTTTATTAATTTTGTTATTTTCAATGGTGCTGCTGCATTATAGAAGTCTGGGTGTTTGAATTCATCTTGCCATATCCTTCGCTGGAGTTTCTCTAACCAGGTTACGCAAGAGAAGATGAGGGTTGTGTGAGGTTCATAAAAAACAGAAATTTTGTAGTAATCAAAACCAACTATAAACACAACTCATGTGTGTAAAAAAATGTGTGAAAAGCCTTTTCCTTTTCCTCTTGACTTGTAAACAAAGATTTTCAGCAATGTTTATAACCAAAAATAAATTTCATGCAAAAATTCATAAAACTGTGCCTAGAATTAGAATACTAGTTAGAAAGAGCCTAGAATTAACCAAAAACAAATTTCATGCAAGACTTATGAAAATGCCTGGAAATCGGTTATTAAGTAGAAAAAGCCAATCATTAAGAGTTTAATACAAAACTGAATAGAATTGATTTCTTACATTGGCACAAGTCCAGAAATTTTAGGAGAAAGAACAAATAATTACACTAACCCCAGTACTCGACTGGTACTTTATTTTATCAATCCCAAGAGGATGACAAAGTCGATCGAGGAAGGATTTGAATTCTATAAATTAAATAAGTAACAACTGATACATGCTTATTGTTCTCAAGAAGCCAACCCTCCTACACTATATTCTTCACAAGAGATGCACTAACAATGCCAGACATGATAAAGTTTGAGATGTTAACAGTTTATCATACTAGACAACAACCTGTGTCAGCTTCCTGGTTTTCTCCATATCTGGTTATTTTATGTACCTACTCTTGATTATAGTAAAGCTTTCACACAATTGTGAGATGGAAGAAAAGCTGTAATTTCTTTGACCTCTTTTTGTGGAAAACTCCCTTCTCAAATGCAGAGACCATCCTAGAATGTTAAATTCCCCACTCTTTGTAGTACACAGATTTATCCAAACGCATGAACTTTATTGAAAAATTGTTGCTGACAAACCACTGCTGTCTCTAGTTTTTCTCAGACTGTTTTTTTTTTTTGGTGTTTCACTATAAAACCTGAAAAAATATGTTGGGGGAAATATCCCCCATATCAACTAGTTGCTCCATTCACATCATTCATTTCTAGTTTCTGTCATCAAAGCAATTTTGTAATTCAAATCTTCAAAGAAATTTTACTTGAACCAATCTCTTTTCTTGTGCATTTATTCTGCCCTTGTTTCTATCCTAAGAAATTACCTATGCAAACCTAATTTTGGTCTCTGTCATTGGCACAAATAAACACAATATTGTAGGATAAGCTCTAGTATTTATCTAAGATTTTATTCTACGACCTTAGAAGGATAAAAGACAAAGACGACTTCAAGAGGATTTGATCTCAGAAAGTAAAGAACTGTTAATAAATACTGCAAAGTATTTTGTCCAACATGCTAAAAATTCTGTCAAGCAACTACAGTCTGATAATTGAATCCACTAAAAGAATAATAGATTTAAAACCTACTCCAGAATTGCTATTTCAAAACTATTGATCCTCCACCTACAGCCTCATATCTTTTGCTTTTAATATATACCTATATAGTTCTTAACAGTCTTTAACTGTTTGTCCAAATTGGATTAATACCCCACTTTAATGTAAATTGGGATAACACGGATTAAAATAAAACAAAAGTGTTACTGTTTTTTATTCTCTTTTACTATTCAATTTATTTTTTTTCAAAACTTTTGAGACTTTTCAAAACAATTCTTATCTTTTTTAACACTTTAGCATGCAGTTACCGATATTCTTCAGGTTAGAACACATATAATAACCATTTTAATAGATTTTTCATTTCATTCTCACAACTTTGTTGATATTTTTTACCACCATTTTTAAGTCAACCAAAGAAAAAAGAATCAGGATTTGCTAAAGCTTAAAAACTGAAAAATTGCATAATCTATTTAACTTCTCAATTACAGTTACATGAAATATTTCCAATACTTCTGGGAAATCACCAAACGATAACATTCTCTAGTGTCTTATCTCTCTCTCTCTCCATATGTACGTATGTATATATATATATATATATATATATATATATATATGTGTGTGTGTATGTATGTATGTATGTATGTATGTATGCATGTGTGTCCACAGAGAAAGAGAGACAGACAGATGCATGTGTATGTATTGGCTAATAACAATCCTTTGAGATGAGATCAATTTCTGATTTCCTGACAGATATATCTACTTCTAAATTTCTTTACTATTCAATTACTTTCCAGGAACATGTGGCTCCAAACATTCTATAAAAACTCTTGAAATCCTTTTCAACAATACCTATTTGTTTTTGTCTGTCTTAATCTTGGAATTTGGTGAAATGGTTTTTATAAGGGGATTTTAAGAGAATATTTATTCTTTCTATACTCATCCATATCCATTTCAACTGGCATTTCAAGGCAGTAAATTGTGAGATTAGTTAGACTGTTGGACAAAATGTAATATAATATTTATGTTAGTGTTCTGAATGCTTAGTTCAAATCCCAGCAAGGTCAACTTCCAGGATCAATATATGTAATATAATACCAGTAATGGACAGTGGATTTGTAGAAATGTTAAAGCATTGGTCAGAATACCTTGTGGTATTTGTTCTAGTTCTTTGCATTCTGTGTTCAAATTCCAGCATGATCTACTCGGGTGGTTATACTTCACTCTATCACCTAGTTTAAAGGCATTGTCTGGCGTTTTTGGTACTTTTATTAGACTCCACTCTGTTTCGAAATTTGGGTTTAGTTCTCCAGCTGAGTATCCTTTTCCCCTTTCCTGACACTAATCACAAAGAAGCAGTAAAGAGATATGGGCATTACATTTCAGTTCTGATTAATAAATGAAATAGATTAATAAATAAAATATTCCTACTAATTTTACTATTATTTATTTAGTAGTTTCTCCAGATAATATCTGTATCGCTGACATCAATTGTCTATTAATTATTTTTCTTGCTTTGAACAGATAAGGTTTGGCATCAAAAAAGGTATCAATTTGTAGAAAATCCCCCTTGACGAAATCTAGCCAACCTATGCATCCATCTTGTTCTTTACTCCATCCGTTCATCTTCTTTGCCCACTATTCCTGGCAAGGTCATGAGGGATGAATCCTCATACTTCGCCTCTATATGATTCTATCAGAAGCAACCACCATTAGACTTTCCTGCTGGTTTCCCAAACAAGACCAACAGTAACTATGGGTAATATCCAACCATCTCACACTTGCTCTACCCTTAGGTATCTGCAGTGAGCAGAGATATGGTCTGAGCACTGAGAATGCTGGAGATCTCTACTGCCACTTGCTCAGCCATAAACCTATCAGAAAGCAACCAATACTTTGATAGTTTGCTTTTCTCAGCCTGAAGAGCAGCAGAGCTTGGGCTGCTAGCTGAACACACTGAGTAGGGCAAAGTGTTACAGCATGAGACAGCCCAGATGAGTGCCTGCTGCCATGGAACAAGAAAATTTGTCATACCATCAAGCCTTTTATCATCCACTTGGTCTAAAACTATGCAATACTATGAGAGAGAAGAACAATAGACAATGGTTGAAAACAATACCTATGTGGAAACCTCTAAAAATGGAATTACAAAGACTCTGGCACATCAACAAATTTGAAGTTTTTATGGTTTGATAAGCATGAGTTAATGTTCAGACTTCGATATAAAAAAAAAGTCTTACAAGTGGGTAAGCCACTATTCTCAACTTGCTAAAAGTAGCAATCAAATCTTCCTCAAATCATATGTTTAACAAAGAAAGGACACATGGAATAGTGTAGTCTTAGGGATACCATGCCTAATTGTACATTGTTGATTCTCTAGTCACACAATTAGGTTATCAAAATTTTATATACTTGCGTAAAAAAGAGAGAGAGAGAGTGTGTGTGTTAAGTGGTGAATTAAGTTATATCCACTTATACAGAAGATGAACTTAGTCATTTGATAAACAGAGACTGATAAAATAATTACCAGACTGAAATATGTATAGTTGACTAAAACCTTTACAGGTAGTGCCCTAGCATGGCTGCAGTCCAATGACTGAAAACCAGTAAACGAATAAAAGAACACAGTGGTTGGATTACTTCTAGAATGCTTCTTAAAAGTATTGCAGTACTACAAAAATGAATTCCTCACCTAAAACTATACAAGACAGTGAGATTGTAGGAATGGAGAAGTCACAAGGGAATATATACAAGGCACAGAAAGGATCGTGTGGCTGACTGGTTCATGTATCAACTACATGGTTTTGGATTCCGTCCCATTACCTGTCACTTTGAGCTTGGGTTTTGTGTAACAGACTAGGACTAACCAATGCATTTTCAATGAAACTGATACACACACACACACACACACACATGCATGTGCATGCGTGAGTGTGTGCACGTGTGTGTGTGTGTGTGTTTCTTGTAACACAATAATGAATAGGTACTGTGCAAAGAGGAAAAATTGTTTTATTACAACTCAACATAAAAACTATATAAGAGTGTGTGTATACATGCGCACACATACATCCATACAGATAGTTAGACAGACAGACAGACAGGGATGGATGGAGGGAGGGAGGGAGGGATGGGTGGATGGGTGGACAGAAACATAGTTAGACAGACAGACAGGTATGCAGGCAGCCAGACAGACAAACAGACAGACAGATAGGCAGACAGATTGACAGACTGACTGATCAACATCCTGTTGAAAGGATTTTGAGAAAACCAGAGTATTACAATAATCAACTTTGGAAACCATAACGGTATTAAATGTAACTGATCAAGGGTTGGTGGCACACAGATATTTCTTGTATCATTTGTGCCACCCTTTTTTTTATTTGCTTTAATAGTTTGATCTAGTAGAAGAGGTTTTGTCCATAGTCTTTACAGCCCTATTGAAAATGGTGAGTTTTCACAGAACAACAGTGGAATGATCACTGCAGGAAAGACATGGGCATGAATGGAATTCTAAAGAAGAACCTTACTAGAAAGAAAGACTAGGTTTAAGTGGTTGGTGCAAGGTCTGGAGTGAGCAACACAATATGAATGGGAAAGGAGGAGAGGTAATGAGTAATATCAGTCTGAGTGGGGGTAACCATGGGATCAATAGAGTGGGAAATGTATTGTAGCCTCTACATCAAGTTGTAGATTCAGTATGTAGATCAGAATAGGAATGATACTCTCTCTTTTTTCTCTTTTACTTGTTTCAGTCATTTGACTGTGGCCATGCTGGAGCACCGCCTTTAGTCGAGCAAATCGATCCCGGGACTTATTCTTTGTAAGCCCAGTACTTATTCTATCGGTTTCTTTTGCCAAACCGCTAAGTGACGGGGACGTAAACACACCAGCATCGGTTGTCAAGCAATGCTAGAGGAACAAACACAGACACACAAACATTACACACACACACACACACACACACACACACACACATACATACATATATATATATATAATAATAAATATTAGGGAATAAATCCAAATTTACAGGGAAAAAAAATCAGATTTAGGATTAAATCCAATTTTATAGTAAAATATTATATAATATTAATTAGAGACAAAACCACCATTTTGCAAAACAAACAAGGAAAGACTTAATCAATACATAAAATTTTAATAAAAAGTCAAAAAAACCGCCACTACAATTGTTTCTTGTCCTGATCGACAATCTTCAGGTGGACTTCCAATTTTCAAGTCAGTTTCAAATTATGACTTCATAATTTGAAACTGACTTGAAAATTGGAAGTCCACCTGAAGATTGTCGATCAGGACAAGAAACAATTGTAGTGGCGGTTTTTTTTACTTTTTATTAAAATTTTATGTATTGATTAAGTCTTTCCTTGTTTGTTTTGCAAAATAGTGGTTTTGTCTCTAATTAATATTATATATATATATATATATATATATATACGACAGGCTTCTTTCAGTTTCCGGCTACCAAATCCACTCACAAGGCTTTGATTGGCTTGAGGCTATAGTAGAAGACACTTGCCCAAGGTGCCACG
>NC_043010.1:4457744-4460244 GCF_006345805.1 Octopus sinensis | reverse complement strand
AGTTGGCATTGACAACAGAAAGAGCATCCAACTGTAAAATCTTTCTATAAATACATCCCAATCCAACCTATATTAGCATGTAAACAGACCCATTAAATGAACAAATGAATAGTCTGTGTGTGTGTGTGTATACATGCATGCATATATATATATATATATATATATATAATATATACATACACATATACATATATCTATGTGTGTGTGTATTTATTGTATTTATATATATATACACACACATATACATATATGCGTGTGTGTTGTGTTTGTGTATATGTGTGTGTGTGTTGTGTGTATATGTACACATAGATATCTATATATATATCCTACCTCAGTTTTATCCTTTTCTTCTCCAGATAGCTTTGTGTTTTTTCTGCTTCTTTTCATAACTTGAAATCATTAAATTTGTTTGTCTATTTCCTTAACACTTCTTAAGCACTTCCACACAACCTCAATACGTGCACGTGCATACATGCGTCTTCATTCATGCACATCAGTGAGTATGGTTGTTTGCATATGGAGCGTACTGGTGACTCAGTAGCGGATTATCAAACAGGAGTGTGTATTATTTGTGCGGACGATGTTAGATGGATGGCAAGATATTAAAACCCTGTTTTCAACTGTGTCATTTGTTCATTGGTAGTAATAAAATCGTTGATTACATATAATCAATATGAACGCCAGTGTTTACATAGATGCCTTTTCTTGTTAAAAGAAATCATGCATGCATCTTCTGGAAACAACAGCCATATTGAACTTCAAATGACAATCAATCGTATACCTGAAGAAACTTGTGTTTCTATGAGGCTGTGTTTGTCTTTCCTACTAATGCCATTGTACACCGTTCTACTAAATGTCATGCTACTTTGGAAGTGATATTTTGATAGCATTGGTGATGGTGGAGGAGTTACCATTCAAATGCATAATGTCTCCATGAATATGTGACAAAATTGACATCTCTGGGCATATCTTATAGGTTTAAGTGGGTCACATTCAGCTTTGTTCAAATGGTATTTTTAAGCCCGTGGCCATTGCTAGCACTGCCCCGACTGGCCTCCGTGCCGGTGGCATGTAAAAAGCAGCAACCGATCATGGCCATTGCCAACCTCACCTGGCATATAAAAAGCACCCACTACATTCACGGAGTGGTTGGCGTTAGGAAGGGCATCCAGCTGTAGAAACACTGCCAGATCAGACTGGAGCCTGGTGCAGCCTCCTGGCATCCCAGACCCCGGTTGAACCGTCCAACCAATGCTAGCATGGAAAGCAGATGTTAAACGATGATGATGATGATGATGTCTCTTGCTCTTGGATTGAAATATGATGTAATGGTCACAAGCTTGAGAGAAACTATATTTTTGGTCAATATTAGAATCATTGTTAAGTTTCTAAGAATCATAACCATGAAGAGTGGTTGTCCTTCGAATCTTTTTGAAGAACATTTATTCAGAATTATGTGTACTTTATAAATTAGTTATACTGGTGTATCATCTTGATTGTTGCTTTCTCTATTTTCTGGCTGTTGTCTGCTCCAGCCTTTATTTGATCTTCAGGAATACACTGAAGCAAAAATTAAAATGAAAAAAAGCCGTCATGTAACAGAGACAGAGGAATAGAATAGTATACCCATGGATCAAATAAATTCTGGTACACCAAATGAGTTCAACACAATACACCTGAAGAAGGCTTGAGAATACAACAACTGAAACATAGTGAAAGCAACAATCAAGGTGAGGACACCAGTCCCAACTAATATAAACAGTGTACATAATATAAATTCCTCATCTCAGAAATATAGAATTGTATTTCTTCAAAAGTTATGGAATGATAAAGAACAGTATTAGCTACTGAGTACTCCTGGAGGAATTGCAAGATGTTACTCTCTGATTTGGCTGTTGTTTATTATTAGAAGAGACTGTCAAAGTGATACTATACAAAACTAAAAACCTGAAGGTACTAATCTTATGTCCCTTCTGTAGAAAGTTCCCAGCTGAGGCTTGCTAGTTTCAGCATCAATGGAAGGAATTCCCATGATACTCTCTTTTTACTCTTTTACTTGTTTCAGTCATTTGACTGCAGCCATGCTGGAGCACCACCTTTAGTTGAGCAAATCGACCCCAGGACTTATTCTTTGTAAGCCTAGTACTTATTCTATCGGTCTCTTTTGCTGAACCGCTAAGTTACGGAGACGTAAACACACCAGCACCGGTTGTCAAGCGATGTTGGGGAAACAAACACAGACACACAAACACACACACACACACACACACACACATATTATATATACATATACATGACTGGCACCTATGTAGGTGGCACGTTAAAAGCATCCACTACACTCTTGGAGTGGTTGGTGTCAGGAAGTGCATCCTGCTGTAGAAGCCATGCTATATCAGATTGAAACCTGATGCATTTCCCCCACTCACCCATTTTCCGTCAAACAGTCCAACCCATTCCAACATGGAAAATAGTCATTAAATGATGATGACATATATGTATG
>NC_043010.1:4412744-4452744 GCF_006345805.1 Octopus sinensis | reverse complement strand
ATATATATATATATATATAAAAGCCGTTCGATTCACTTCAACATTTAAGTTTAATTTGTCAAAATATTTTCATCGCTTTAAGAGCGCGACCTGTTCACTGACAAAAATCCGTGCTGCATCTGAGAAAGTAACAGTTAGTTCATTATATATATGTACGTATGTATGTGTGTATGTATGTATGAACGCATGTATCAACAGAATCTCCAAGGCAAGCAGCGCGTTTGGGAGACTGCGAAAGAAAGTCTGGGAGCGGAGAGGATTCATCATCAACACCAAGCTGAAAGTCCACCGGGCAGTCGTGCTTACCACCCTACTATACGGCTGCGAGACGTGGACTGCTTACCGAAGGCACGAGCGCCAGATAAACCACTTCCATCTCAGGTGTCTTCGGAATCTCCTTCACATCCGCTGGCAGGACAAAGTCCCAGACACGGAAGTTCTGAAGCAGGCAGATCTCCCTAGCACCATCACAATCATGCGCAAGGCCCAGCTGAGATGGGCGGGCCACATCTCCCGCATGTCCGACACTCACATCCCAAAACTGCTCTTCTACGGTGAACTCGGCCAGGGCAGGCGCAAAGTCGGAGGGCTGA
The DNA here is from genome assembly GCF_006345805.1 of Octopus sinensis. Lineage (NCBI taxonomy): Eukaryota > Metazoa > Mollusca > Cephalopoda > Octopoda > Octopodidae > Octopus > Octopus sinensis. The sequence continues at coordinate 4,452,151 of NC_043010.1, read as the reverse complement.
AGAAGCGCTACAAGGATAGTCTCAAGGTCTCTCTCAAAGACTTCTCCATCGGAACAGAGACCTGGGAGACACTTGCTGCCAACCGCTCATCCTGGCGCAGCGCAATCACCGTGGGAGCAGGGACAGCCGAGGAGGGACGGATTCGGTCAGCGGAGCAGAAACGTCAGATGCGTAAAGCCAGAGCCGCCTGCACCAGTAGCACAGCCCCTACCCACTTCTGCCCCACCTGTGGGAGGGGCTTCCTTGCCCGGATTGGCCTCACCAGCCACCTCAGGTCTCATGGCGGCAGTTCCATCAGATGATGTCAGTTGGTCATCTTCGAACCGAAGGACAAACATTATTATTATTATTATTATGTATGAACGCATGTATGCATGCATGCATGCATGTATGTATGTACGTACGCATGTGTGTATGTATGTATGTATGTGTGTATATGCACGCACACACACACTATAAACTTAAAGCTATAAACCTGTATAGCTATAAAGCTATAAACAACAATATCAAATTTCAACCTCCCCCCTCCTGCGAAACTAGGAAGTGATTTACGACCCTTACCCCCATGACAAAACTCTAAAACCTATTATCAGCCACTTATCTCTATATCTCAAAAACTTTTGTTTTACTATATATATATATATATATATATATATATACAATATTTTATAATTATGAGTATAATTATAATTAGGGTTCAGCAAAAATTTGCTTCACCACATACCGAACTTTAGAAATAGCAGCCAAAGGACCCTAGCTATTTCTTCTACTATGAGAAGAAACTCCCAGACAACAAATACTCAAAACAACCCACGTAGACAGAGAGGAAAAACAACGAAATTCACTCGGTATTTGATTACCCGTGGACGCGTTTCAGAATTAGATCGGTATGAAGAATATAAAAATCACACTTCATCCAATCCTTTTCCTCTTCATTCGTGTGTTTTGAATTCTTTGTTACTGGTCATTGGAAATAGTTTGTCTGATACTACTTGAATTGGATAGGCATGTTCAATTTTTTCAGTGCTCTCAGATTTAAAATCTTGGAATCCTGTGCTGAAGAGGAAAATGATTGGATGAAGTGTGATTTTTACATTCTTCATACCGATTTAATTCTGAAATACATCCACAGGTAATCAAATACCAAGTGAATTTCGTTCTTCTTCCTCTCTGTCTACGTGGGTTGTTTTGAGTATTTGTTGTCCGGGAGTTTCTTCTTATAGTAGAAGAAATAGCTAAGGTCCTTTGGTTGTTATTTCTAAAGTTTGGTATGTGCTGAACCCTAATTATAATTATACTCAAAATTATAAAATATTGTTTAAGTTTAACGATAAATGGTCCTTTTAACGTGCCGAATACTACTTGGTGGAATTATTAATTACTAGTTAATTAATTAATTTTACCCTTTATTATTATTGATTATATACATATATATATGAGTACAGGACACGAAAAAACAGAGTACAAGACAAACAATACAAGGAATATTCCCCTTCATCAGCTGCCCCTGGTTCGACTCAATGCGTGTTTCGAAGGTATTCCTTGTATTGTTTGTCCTGTACTCTGTTTTTTCGTTGTTAAAAAAGTCCGTTTCCTTGTTTGGTTTTATGTTTTCGTTTCTCGTTGTGTTCTACGTTTATTTGTGGTGTCCTGTACTCTTATATATATATATATATATATATGCATGTATATATACATATAGATGTAGGTATGTACATATATGTATGTATGCATATGTTTTATTTGTTAAATTGTTATTATATGACTGAGCGCCTCGCGTCGTTTCTTATCCTCCAAGTAAGTTTATATATATATATATATATATATATATATATATATATATATATATATAATATATATATATATATATACATATTTATATATATATCATATATAGATACATAACAGGTGTGGATGTGTGGTAAGAAGCTTGATTCCTAACCACATGGTTCCAGTTTCAGTCCCACTCTGTGAGACCTCAGACAACTGTCTTCTGCTATAGTCTTGGGTCAACCTAAGCCTCATGAGTGGATTTGGTAGGCAGAAACTGAAGGGAGCCTGTCATATATATGTGTGTGTGTGTGATCTTCCCTTACCACCACCAGATAACTGGTGTTGGTATGTTTATATCACAGTAACTGAGCAGTTTGGCAAAAGCAACTGACAGAACAAGTACTAGGCTTAAGAAAAAATAAAGTACCAGCGCAAATTCAATTGGCTAGAAAAACGAATTCTTCAACACTGAGCCTCAGCATGGCTGCAGTCTAATAATATATATATATATATATATACATGTGTATATACATGTGTGCATGTATGTATGTGTGTGTGTGTGTGGAACACCTCTGAGACATCAAACTCGGCAATGACACCCCCGTCTCGTGCTATTTCCACTGTACAGGTCACAGGTCACTCTTTAAAACACCTGTCTGTATTCGGATTGTCCTTGCACAGGTCTTAGACCAGTAGTGTTTGGGGTCTGAAGATATGCCCTAAGGTTAAACCCTTTATGAGCAAGAAACCCAGAGTAACCCCTTAAACCAGCTCCCACCATAATGCTAACTGCTCTACATCTTAGAGGGTGCCTCTCTTCCAGATTTTTGTATTGCTACAAACAATATATATATATATATATATATGCTTTCAAAATGTGACCTTGTGTGTACCATTGGCGATTTTTTTTCCTCTGTCTTCCCTTCTCTGGATCTTTCCTTCTCCTATGTTCCGACGAAGAGCTCCACTCGAAACGTTAAACCCTCCTTCTTTCCTTCTTTCCTGAGCGTCCAATAATACTATATTTGTTCCACGTCCTTGCGTTGTTGTGTTTTTTGTGCTTTCTTTATATATATATATCATACACATACAATCACATACATATTTTTATGTGTGTGTGTGTGTGTGCTTGTTTGAGCATTGTGTATGTGAGCATGTGTGCTTATACGAAGATGTGTGTAAACGCACATAAATCTAATTAAATTGACAAAGATATGGGTTGTGTTGCCTATGTATACACCCCTTGCTTATGATTATTATTGTCCAATCATTTTTCACAAAATATTCAAACAAGGCAAACTATCAAAATCTTTACCTCTTAATTAGTCAAAAAGAAAATACAAATTACAAGTTGTAGAGATAATTAGAAAAATATTTACATCGCCTACATTTTCCATGATTTCTTGTAAGCAATATTACATGGAGTCAATTAGAATTCTTAATGAATTTACGCTAATTTGCTGTCATATCTAGGGGATGACAGTCATATATCTCATTTATGTTATTTTATGTTGTCTTGAAATGTGTCCGTGTGTCTTTAATTGGGTTGATACCTTGTGATTGATGAGTTGATTTGTGAAGGTTAAACCATGCAAATTAAATATAATCCATTATACTCTTTTACTTGTTTCAGTCATTTGACTGTGGCCATGCTGGAGCACCGCCTTTAGTCGATCGAGCAAATCGACCCCAGGACTTATTCTTTGTAAGCCTAGTACTTATTCTATCGGTCTCTTTTGCTGAACTGCTAAGTTACGGGGACGTAAACACTAGGATCGGTTGTCAAGTGATGTTGGGGGGACAAACACAGACACACAAACATATACACACGCATACATATATATATATATATATATATATCTACATATATACGACAGGCTTCTTTCAGTTTCCGTCTGCCAAATCCTCTCACAAGGCTTTGGTCGGCCCGAGGCTATAGTAGAAGACACTTGCCCAAGGTGCCATGTAGTGGGACTGAACCCGGAACCATGTGGTTCATAAGCAAGCTACTTACCACACAGCCACTCCTACACCTATATTTAAATTTTTTTTCAAAAGCTGAGTATTATTTTGTGGAAGTAACAAACCATATGGAGCATTAATATGCTTATGAAAAAATACCTAACACATGGAAGTGCATAAGAAAATAATTATTTCTCTACAAGATTATTCTCTTAGCCTCACTCTGGGAAAATGTAGAATATTTATAAACTATTGGTGTGTCAATAATATTGTGTTTCAGTGTTATATTGTACTATAGAATATATCTATAGATTGTTAGCCAACACTATTTACAAACCTATATAAACATCCGGTATGTGTATACAATATCACTGTGAACAAAATAGTTTCAATACACTTTGAGAATTTCTTCAGCAACGGAACTCAACTCTTTAACGGTCCTTGAAATTAATATGTCCACTACTATAAAATGTGTAACTAAACTGTATTGACCAATCCAATTTGCATATGTAATGCATTATTGGCTGCTAGGTCAATTAATAAATTGTTTGTGCATTTTAATAGATTTTAGCCAACATCATGTATAGACAGATGGAAACACTATGTTGGAACTTCCTTGAATTAACTATATATATATATGTATATATATATAGTAAGTAATTAAGGGTTCAGCAACGATTTGCCTCACCACACACCGAATTTAGAAATAGCAGTCAAAAAGTTTTGGCTATTCTTTCTACTTAAAAGGGAGATCCCAAAAACCAAAGCACTTAAAAAACAAACGACGCAGGCAAAAGAGAAAGAAATGACGAAAATCATTCTATATTAAGTTACCTATGGACGCACGTTTCGGAATTAAGTCATTGCAGAGCATAAAAATTAAATAATTATGTCTTACCTGACTATTTTCCTCCTCAGCGTAGGACTCTTTAATTATAAATAATTGCGTCTCAATTATTAATAATTGTGTATTAAATTTGAAGGCACTAGAAGACATCACCTCAATTCATGGTATCAGAGCGAGCATAAGCCTTACCAGTACCACCAAATTCAAAGGGTGAATGAAAGTAAGTCACCTTCCCCCTTCCGCCAGCGTGTTGCCAAAATAAGATGCTACAGTTTTTTTACTGGGAAGAAATACAATTATCAATAATAAAGGGTGACTTAATATATATATATATATATATATATATATATATATATATATATATATATGTATGTATGTATGTATGTATGTATGTATGTATGTATATATATATGTGAGCAATTAAGGAGTGAATTTTAGGGCTTATAAATCTAATAGCCTTCCTTAATACCAGTTCCCATATGCTGCTCATATCTGCACTCGGTCTGCTTAGGAGGTTGTTGTGTCCTAGCATATGTGCTGCTTCTTTTAGTTTTTATATTTTCTAGTGATGTTCTCTGTCTATTATTTTAACTTCATCCCACAAGGGGAGGTGGTCAAGAGTTATACAACACTTCGCAAATATCTCCTTCAAATAAAACCACCAATAGAAGAGAATATGACCAAAGACTGCATGTACTCCATCCCATGCAGCTGTGGTAGGTTATACAAATGCAAAACATGCCGCCCCCTCGAAATAAGGTTAGATGAACATCGTAAAGCTTTGACATGAGGCGATATTGATAAATTGGGTATAGCTGATCATGTATGGAAAAATGGGGACCATCTCCCCCTGTGGGATGAAGTTAAAATAATAGACAGAGAACACCACTGGAAAACATGAAAACTAAAAGAAGCAGCACATATGCTAGGACACAACAACCTCCTAAGCAGACCGAGTGAAGATATGAGCAGCATATGGGAACCGGTATTAAGGAAGGATAGAAAAATATTAGATTTATAAGTCCTAAGATTCACTCATAATTGCCCACAGGCATATGGCGTAGTGGTTAAGAGTGCGAGCTAATAACCCCAAGATTCTGAGTTCGATTCCAAGCAGTGACCTGAACAATAGTAATAATAATGACTTCAAAACATACCTTAGGAATGAGACCTGATGAAGGCTGGAACGTTGTGTTAACAACAAACAAGATGAGGACAAATATCCGATAAATAATGTACATAATTCCTCAACTCTTAAATATAGAACTGTAAGAAAGATAATGGTATACCAATGAAGTCTGCTGGCAATTCTTTGGAAATGAAAGGTTTGGAACAACTGAAAGAGAGGAACAAATTTTAGTTTGGGCTTCTTCTCTGATTATCATGTCGTAGTGGGTATTACTGCCAGTTCAACCATAGTTGTGTGTTGATTGTTTCTTATCAAGTGAAACATTTTAAATAGCATTTCTAGATGTGGCTGTCTCAATTTTATCATAGGTATCTTACGAGATTTAGAAATTCGACATATATTGTCTCCATAATAAAGTTGGTAGATTCTTTGTTAAACGGAATTCAACTGTTACATTGAGTAGGTCAAGCAACTAGCTCGAGTCCCTTTGTTTGTTTCCAATAATGACAATGGTAGTTCTGGTGATAATGCTATTGATGATGATAACAGTGATGCTGGAATATTAGAAGTGATGGCAGTTGTGGCTGAATCAATGTTAATGTCTTCTTTGACCATATTCCAAATGTAAGGATTCTTTTCAGTTTTAGTTATCAATTAAGATAAGGCAATCTTTTAACTGAGTGATTCAGTCAAATTTAAATTAATTTAGTGTATGCAATTGGCAGTATAGAAAGTCAATATTGAAACTATACGAATACTATTCAAATGTCACTGATTCTATTATATTAATTCTTTCTTGCACTGTTCTACTCATATGCATTCCTTTGTCTTCATGCTATACCAATATCTGATAAAAGTTCATCTTATTGTATGTATTTTAATAATTCCAATTGGATGTCAACTACACATTACTTGTTCCCACTATAAATGTAGAGATGAAATGTATCAATAAGATATTGAACTAACAACTCATCGATCATGAGTTCAAAAATCAACTAAAGAAATTTCTTTATTCATTAACCCTTTTGTTACCAGCCCAGCCAAAACCGGCTCTGGCTCTGTAGTACAAATGTCTTGTTTTCATAAGTTTTGCATTAGAATATACCACCAAACCTTAGTCACAATTTATATTCCTAACACTAGTTTAATTATAACTAAGTTATTTTACTAAATTCTTTGTTATATTTAAAATTAATTGAACATAACACAGAGCATCTCAAAATAAATACAGTAACAAAAGGGTTAAACTAGATACTTAACCCTGTATGCCCCAGTTAACTTTACTGTCAAGAATAAGTACTAAATCATCTGAAAATGTTACAGGCTGTATACTGGTATTGAGCTGAGGAAATCTAAGCACTGGTTTTTGAAAAAACTTTGTTTTTTGTGGTGAAATCTCTAATATTTCCCAATGCTAACAGCTAGAAGTAATTCTTGTGAGAAAATATCACCAATTATTCTCCTTTTAATTGCAATTAGGATTGAACAGAAATATTGTAAAATACCATTTGACACCAAATACTTAGCAACAGTGTTAGTTGAGAGCCATTTTAAAGACTTAAAATAAAAAATCATTGTTCTAAGAGGAAATTTTGTCAGGAATTTTGATATGGTGCCTTCAGCTGAAAGATTAACAATCTAACAATTTTGCCAGCTATGGCTCTCTATAACAACAGCAACTTCAATATACTACTAATCCATGTGCTGGTAGAATATCGGAGTTGGCTGCAATGATTTGCAAAATTAATCTTGTAACTGACAAGTATAGAATAGAAAAATCACATGGCTAAAATATCTGAGATATGGAAACTTGGTCACTGAGGGATTGGACCACTAACGTTTCTAAAGCTGGAACGATTAATAAAACCATTTGCTGAAAATTAAAAATGGTCTCTACATGTAGCTAATAACAGGAATTTGAGAAACTAACCAAAAGTAGGATCTCTGTTTTGAAATTTTATCCATTATGAAATTACACAACCTCAAAAATCATACATAGATATATATATATATATGTAAAAAAATATTATGATTGGCAAAAGATGACCATTCCCAAGCAGGCCAACAGAAGAAAGAGTGGGAGAAAGAGTACAGCAGGGATCACCACCCACTGCCGGAGCCTCGTGGAGCTTTTAGGTGTTTTTCGCTCAATAAACACACACACCGCCCAGTCTGGGAATCGAAACCGCGATCCTACGACCGCGAGTCCGCTGCCCTAACCACTGGGCCATTGCACCTCCACATAATAATAATAATGATAATATCATTATAAGAGTTCTACTTTAATGTAGTATTGACTAAATTTACATGGTGTTATTAGGGTAATACTTCACATCCTTTCAAAACAAATGCACTGTGTCCTTACACAGACAACTAATTCTTAATAGTCCAGCCACTTAGCTTCAAATAAATACCATGAAAATGTACTTTTATAGAAACCGTGCACCCTTGTCACAACATATCAATACTGAGGGAGGATGTCTTGTTTAAGGTTTAGTATTGTATATATATATATCACGTGATCACGTGACCGACCAGACCATCAGATGTTGTTACACATCGCTGGTCACAATGCGTTCGCATTGTTTTAGCCTTCGAATGACGCCACCCCGCTGGCTAAGCGAGCAGGCCATATATATATATACAATACTTGCAATATATAGTGTGTACGATGAATATAGTTAACAGTAATAAAATTGCAGAAAATACTGTAATATCATTTAGCCTAAAAAATGTTGTATATAATGAGCTATTTTTACAGCATGTCAAAATCCAAAAATTAATCCCGTATATTGTTGAAGATGAAAGGGGAGGTTGAAGGGGTGAAGGAGATAACTTGACATTATGAGTTATCCAAGATAGAAGTACCAAAGGTCTTTACCAACCATATAAAAATTCAAGTGATTGAGGGTGGTCACTGAGTCAACAGTGGGTGGATCATCAATATTATTAACAGATTTAGCCCCTTGTGGGTAGTAAAGAAATAAATATTATTAACAGATTTAACAGATACAAAATAGTTGCAACTGAGCTGACTTAAACAGTGAGTCGGATTCCAACTGTTTACTTGCTAATAGTAATTTCAAATAATTAAGGCTCTGTGATGTTGATAATATTGGTCAACAGAGATTTCTGCTGCCAAGTCAATTTACAGAATGTGGTTATAGAGATTCACATATGACAACGAATTTGAGTTTCATGAGTAAGGGTTTATTACCTTCTACATCCTGTCTCTGCTGTCGCCAATGAGAACTTCATCTGCTGTTTTTTTTAGCTTCAATTTACACTTGTAGCTCTCTATGTTTTCTTACCAGGTTCAGATGTCATTTTTTGAGACATTTGTTTCACATACCAACAGAAATCTATATATATAAAACTGTAGTTGTGTGAGTGTCTGTCCCCTTCGATTTAGATTCCTAACTACTCCAACATTTTGCAGTGCAGTTTAACCAAATTCGGGTATCTTATAGTCGTGATTCATATCGAGCCCGTCTGAGTATTAGCGCGCGTCTACAATGAGTCTACGATTTTAAAAATAATTTAACATCATTTTTTATTCCTTTTAATGCATAATTTTTCGTGTGTCGATGGCGGCGGAGTTGGCGTCCATGGTCACACCTGCACCTGTTTGCTTCTCCCCCTTCTTCCCTCCCTCGTGAAGCTGTGGGGAAGGGAGTGTAAGGAAATCAACGTTGTAAAGCGTTGTCAAGGAGACCAGCGTTCTTTTAGAACAACGACTTCATGGCTTGAAGACACCAAAACAGAAATGGCTAAGAAAGCCCGAATTGGCATCTATAAGGGAAGTAACTCTCTAAAAATGCTTATATAGTTATTTCCCTTACAAACCCGAGCAACGCCGGGCGATACTGCTAGTGTATGATAAAAATTACTTACCTCAAATCCTTCAAAATCATATTCTACCTACAACACCGTACAGAAATACTTTTCCAAGCATTGCTTACTGTAGTAGTCTTCAGTGCCTTTCATGAAGATACAAAATAAAATATAGATGTAAGGTCATGGTTCTTGATGGTACCAAGGGCTCTTTGTCTTTGTCATCATCTGTTAACATGCTGTCAAATATGTCCTTTCCTTACAATTATATCTTGATCCATTGGTCAGATCATGGCATTAACATTAGGTGGTAAGAACATGCATCTTATTTTACAATCACTACCGAAAAATTAGTGAACACCTGGGAGAACATGTGTATCATTAGAAATTAACAGCGTCTTTACCACATCAGCAGAAACTTTGAGGATAACTTTCTGCTAGTTACATACAGCAGGTTTGAAATTCTGGGATAAAAATATATGGATGTTGACCATGATTTTTTTGATCCAGCATGTTATTCAAAACTCACAAATGCGCTGATCTCCTACCAACACAAACTGTGATAAGTACATACTGTCCTCACTCAAATAACAATACACTGGGAAATGTTCGTCTGTTAAATTATGACAAGGTATTTAGGATTTATTCTTAAAACATTTGAGTATTCTAGATTATTTATCCCCAATATACTTGATTACGTCCTTTAACCTTTTTCTGGATGATTCAGCTTCCTCACCTGGTGGGCTGTCCCCTTCAACATGGGCAATTTTATTACCTGTTTCACAGCGATTTCTAAATTGCCATCACCATCAGTCACTAACTTCAATACTTTTGTTACCCATAAGTCAAGTTAGCTTGCAAGTTTCACTTTGAATATGTACACTACTGACATTTTATCACAGGATCGTTGATGGATAAACCACTTCATTACTGCCTCCTCAAGATTTATATATTTTGCAATTATCAAATACTTTCTTGCATGGCAGATAATGATATAGAGTTTTCATCGACGTAGTTCAAAGGAAATGCAGTAAGGATTTTATACTAACCCTTATGTCCAAATTTACTTTTTAACATCACACACTTCAAAAACCTTTGTCAGCAAACCAACAGCCTTCATCTGACTTATAAGCTCAAATTTTGGGATCACAGATAGAGTTATATGCTCTGTCTTTAGATTATTACTCTCTGTTGAAACCATGATTTAAAATACGATGCCTAATTAGTGAAATATTAAAACTTCAAGGCAACACTAGTTGTATTGTGTTACAACTGGTGGTTATTTTCAACGTGCTATGCATTACCAAATTGAACTTCATAGTATGACATAAGTATTATTACTCAGAAAGGAACATACAAACGTTTGGCTATTTCTTTGTTACTGAGTACGTACAATCAGATTTGATAATTAGAGCCAGATTATATCATTATGTCACAAAATCATAATAATTGTAAAGAAAACCAGTTTCTTCAGTTAATAAATTTTCAATGAATTCATAACTACATCTCACCAAGACGTCTTATATAAGCAACTACCTCAATATACTGAGAGGAGAGGAAAGGTGAATGAATTAAAAAAACAGGTGAATTAAGAGGTTAATTAGTTAGGGGTAAGTGCAAACTACAAGAAAAAAGAAGATACATTTCTTAAGGAAAGTGTAAAGACAAAATAATAGCGTCTACTAGTGCAATGTCACCTTCAACTCTAACTTTTGTCACTCTTCTGTAATCTTGTCATGTGCTCAGTACATATCAGGATCCAACAAGTAGTGTGTGGTGGGCATCCCAAAACAACTGCCACAATACTCTTTTACTCTTTTACTTGTTTCAGTCATTTGACTGCGGCCATGCTGGAGCACCGCCTTTAGTCGAGCAAATCGACCCCGGGACTTATTCTTTGTAAGCCCAGTACTTATTCTATCGGTCTCTGTTGCCGAACCGCTAAGTGACGGGGACGTAAACACACACCAGCATCGGTTGTCAAGCAATGCTAGGGGGACAAACACAGACACACAAACGGAAAAAATAACCTCTCATTATGATCCATTATTATATTAATGATTGAGCTTAATATTTACGATGGATTTACCATTTTCAGTAAGTGTACCACGCTCATATATCATACCCGGAATATATGCTCCCATCCTGCAGATACTCAAAGATGGTCACTGAAGTCAACACTATCAGTCTGTCTCTTATTTTTGATTAGTCTAGTTTATTTAATATCCAGGTTAATGGGACTCAAGTTTGTCAAAGATTCACTGTGTATGTATCTTTGATTTGTAGGCGCAGGAGCGGCTGTGTGGTAAGTAGCTTGCTTACCAACCACATGGTTCCGGGTTCAGTCCCACTGCGTGGCACCTTGGGCAAGTGTCTTCTACTGTAGCCTCGGGCTGACCAAAGCCTTGTGAGTAGATTTGGTAGACGGAAACTGAAAGAAGCCCGTCGTATATATGTATATATATGTATATATATGTATATGTGTGTGTATGTTTGTGTGTCTGTGTTTGTCCCCCTAGCATTGCTTGACAACCAATGCTGGTGTGTTTATGTCCCCGTTACTTGGCGGTTCGGCAAATGAGACTGATAGAATAAGTACTGGGCTTACAAAAGAATAAGTCCCGGGGTCGAGTTGATTAAAGGCGGTGCTCCAGCATGGCCGCAGTCAAATGACTGAAACAAGTAAAAGAGTAAATTCTGAATAGTTCTCAATAGCCTTGTATCTTTTGCATCAAACAGGTGCCATGTGAATGTATTGTTATACTTTATTTGTAATTAATTTTCAAAAATTCTCAAAAACCCCCTCAACTTAGCTAAAAATAAGCACAATGAGTAGGTTTTGTTATGTATTTGATTTATTCGTGTTTTGTGTTTTGTTGAAATATTTTGAGGACAATTTCAATAAATCAAAATTCCTAACTCAGAGAAAACATTATCTCTCAAATGATGTTATAAAAACTGGAACAAGCTGTGGTACAGTTTGCTACTATACAGAATGTTACTCAGAGGTAGGTGACATACACAAGGACCTGCAAAGAAACCCAAGAATCTTGTCCTGAATAGGTACAATCATTTTGACTCTCCATTACCCAGTCCCACCTTGATTGAAATGTACACTGTTTTGCTCACAGTAGTGAATAGGTGAATTATAATAGCTATTCTAAGAAGCAAGAACAGGACAATAAATATCAAATATAATTATTTAAATAATGATAAACGTCGCCCTCTTCAAGCCTAGCCAGGCTCATGGGCCCAGTTTCCCAGTTTCTGTGGTGTATGTGTTCCCCCCTGCTGGACAGGATGCCAGTCCATCGCAGCATTACTCAAGAAACAAGAAGAGAGAGTGAGAGAAAGTTATGGCAAAAGAGTACAACAGGGGTCACCACCATCCCCTGCAGGAGCCTCGTGGAACTTTTAGGTATTTTCGCTCAATAAACACACAGAACGCCAGGTCTGGGAATTGAAACCACATTCTTCTGACCACGAGTCCGCTGCCCTTACCACTGGGCCATTGCGCCTCCACAATTAATTCCATACATCCCTAGAATTTTATGATAAGCTAACTTCTAACCTTTACCTTATTTGATTAGAAATTCTAAATACTGAGAAATTCTAGTTAATTTTTCTGTGATTGATGGGAGAGTGTTCTATATTTTTTCAATTCTCAACACAATATCAACAGAAAAAAAAGAAAATGATAGAAGTCTGTCATTAACTACTTATACTCACATTTTAATGTTTTACTATTTGATTGCCCGATCTTCTATTAAAATTGTATTAGTTTGGAAATTCTTACTTGTCTACATATTTCCTTAATTTCAAAAAGAAAACAAGTATGAACCCCTATACAAGAGAAAAAAAAATCAATTTTTTATTCATTTAGTAAAGATGACCCGGAAGTTGTTGCTCTTCGAGTACTGTCGCAAACAGCAGTAGCTTTCTTCAACTGAATACACAACAGTGATTGGTTAAAATTACCCAAATACGACAACTTTAACATGAAATAACTTCTAAAATATGAAATTTTGTCAAAAATGGTGAGAGTGAACTGTGTTCACCGTGAGAAATTACTCCAGTATACGAAGTTTCAAACTGTTTAGTTAAAAAGAATTGATTAAAAAATCTGTGAGTGAAACTGAACAGATTCAGCTAGTGTGATTCATTTGTGTTGACAAATATCCGTTAAACAATATTTTTAAAAATAGATAACATTTCTTACTAAAACTAGTACAGAGAGAGTACTGTCAAATAAGTCAGCTCCAGTACTTAGCTGAAACTTTATTTTATCAAGCAAATACTAAAATTATTTACTCCTCATGACACATTATCATTTTCTATTATTTTATTTTTATGTTATTTTTGTATAAACTGTTATAATCTTCTGCCATCTCACTTTCTACTTTGTGATTTCTTTAATAGCTATGGGCAACAATCTTCCTCATTGAACAAAAACATAAGCAAAACATGAAATTAAAAATATTGTAAAAAAAAAAAAAATAAACATTATGAAAGGCAAAATATAAAATTTCTAATTATTTGATTATTTTCATATAATCATATTTCTACATAAATATTGCTTTATAAAACTTCAGTACCATTCTAAGGAGTTGAAAGTCAGGGTCTTTTATTTATATATATCATTTTGATATATCTATAAGGATTTTCTCAGAATCAAGAAATCTATGATTCCTCCATTAGATTATGATTTTTTATTATATACAGAAATGTCTTCAATTCCTCCTTTTTTTTTTTTAAATTTGTATTTCTTGAATTGTAAATCAATAAAAATGTAGGAAACTTATGTTGTTTGTTTTCCTGAGAAAGATATATGTTTGGTGTATTTATTAACAATGAGTTTAGAAATTGTACCATTCAGAAAATATTTAAACTATTTTTTTTGGTTTAGAAGATATTTTAAAATGTCATATTTAGGTAAATACTTATAAAAAAACAAAAAAAACAAAAAAAACATGTAAATAGAATACCTATCGCTCAGAAAATATCTTGAATGGCTTTGTGTATACGTTATATATGTTTGTGTGTGTGTGTGTGCATGTGAGTGTGTGTGTAGGTATGTATATATCTAGATATGTATATATACATGAGTCTCTCTCTCTCTCTCTATATATATATATATATACACACACATACATACATACATACATACATACATACATACACATACATACATACATACATACATACATATATATATATATATATATATATATATATATATATATACACATATATCAAGATAATACAGACTCCTGTCTGGTAGGAAATAAGTTTGTATTTAGATACAAAAATTACCATTATCCAAGAACTGAGTTCTCCTTGTTTAAATTTTCATTTCTATTTTAAGTATATGGTTACTTATGAAATCACTATAATGTAAAGGAAGGTCAACAATGAAGCAAATAGGATGCTCATATTTTACATAAAATATTAATGGATTTTTTTCATCTGAAATTTAAAAGTGCCTAGAAGATTCTACTCAAAACGCATTGGTTATCCCAACCCCAAAATAGAAAACTTTTGTCCATGGTGCAGGAGTGGCTGTGTGGTAAGTAGCTTGCTTATGAACCACATGGTTCTGGGTTCAGTCCCACTGTGTGGCACCTTGGGCACATGTCTTCTACTATAGCCTCAGGCTGACGAAAGCCTTGTGAGTGGATTTGGTAGATGGAAACTGAAAGAAACCCGTCATATATATATATATATATATATATATATGTATATGTGTGTGTGTTTATGTGTTTGTGTTTGTCCCACCCCCCAACATTAGATAGCTTGAATCATTGTTTTGGCACAAATTTTGAGAAAATGATGCTTATACTGACCCCATGCAAGTTCTGTTATTAATTTGTTATCTTTGTTAATTGTTCTCTATGGTAGAACATTCTGCTGTTAGCAAAAAGTGAAACAGAATTTTGAAGACATCTCAACAGAATTTTATAAGACAGCTCAATATTAAAATGTCTTATAATCATATAAGATTCAGGCAAATTTTTTTGGTGCTGATTCAGCTATTTTGATGCTATGAGTGTTAAACAAGAACGAAATAAAACAATCTGAAGATGTATTTTATAATTGTGAAGTAGATTGACAGGACAAGATGTTTATTTGAGATTGTTAACATGGTGTCATCCATTTAATAAATTTTCAGTGGAAGATATGAATGGAAAAGGCATAAGAGTGGCTGCATCATAAGAAGCTTGCTTCTCAGCCACATGGTTCTGGGTTCAATCCTTCTGTATGGCATCGTGGGAAAATGTCTTCTACTATAATCTTGGGCCAATGAAGGCCTTGTGAATGGATTTGATAGTTGGAAACTAAAAGAAGCCCATCGTGTGTGTGTGTGTGTGTGTGTGTGTTGTGTCTGTGTTTGTCTACCACTTGACAACCACTGATGGTGTGTTTATGTCCCCATAACTTAGTGGTTTAGCAACAGAGACTGATAGAGTAAATACCAGGCTTAAAATAATGAATGCACTGCTGGTCGATTCATTCACCTAAAACTTCAAGGTGGTGCCCCAGCATGGCCACAGTCTAATGACTGAAACAACTAGAAGATAAAAAGATATCTGAATATTCTTAAATGTTGCATGAAGTGGTAGGAAAAAGGGTTTGTTAAGAGAAAACAGCAGGTAAATTGTATAATTATGGATTTTAAGTTATAATCTGAGTTGATCAAAGAGTGTAGTATTCAGGTATTTAGTGGTACTTCTTGAGCTTTACATTCTGAGCTGAAATCTCACCAGGGTTAGTTTTGCCTTTCATCTTTCCAGGATTAATAAAATAAAGTATCAGTCAGTTACTGGGGTTCATGCAATCAGCTTGCCTCTCCCCTAATATTTTAATATTGCTGACCTTGTACTAAAAATTAGAAAGAATCATTATTATTATTATTATCATTATTATTATTATTATTATTATTATTATTATTATTATTATTATTATTATTATTGAGTGAGAGAGCAGTGCATGCCATCAAAGTGACACTGGGGTGAAATATACGAAGCCCAGCATACCCATTATGACTACCCGTCTGATAAGGGTACACTAGGCACATGCATCACAACCATATGTGCGCGACATGGTGATCTCATATCAAGATAAACAGCACATGACCTTGCAGGTGGGGCCCAGTTAGAATTTTCTTCAGGTCAAGTAGCCCATCCTGCTCAAAAGGTCCCTGAATAAGGGTTGCTTTAGGATGTTATTATTATTATTATTTGTATTTCACTTTAGATACTTTGCTTCAGTGAATAGTAAGTAAATCTTGTTTAGTAGTTGATAACTTCAGAAAGGTTTTCCTAAGTTTTTCGTTGAATGTTTTGGCAAGTCTTTTGACACTAGTTATTAAAAAAATTGCTTGAATATAGAATTCATTTGCAGAATCTTTAATAATTTCTGGTTATAATATTTGAGAAGCGTCAAAATAAAACAGAAACTAGATTGAAAACTCAAGTATAATTGATGAGTTTGTATCACACCTCAAGTATTCCAAACTAATGTTTTATCAATGTTGAAATTCTTTGTATTCAAGGCTGAAATTCACATATTGTGAAATCATAGAAGTTTTTCAAACTAAAACCGATTATATTATCTTTGGTAACATAATATAAAAAAGATATCAAATAATTTATCAACTTTGTTCAACCAGTTTTCTTCCAGTTAGTTTTATTCTTTCAAGCTAAATTATTTCAATTTATGTCTTTCTACTATTTTCTATAAGCAATTATCAACTTTAGTAATGGACTATAATCATTTTATTTTCGATCTTTTCAATGAACAATAAAATTATACTAATGCAAGAAGCAGTACACAAAATTGGGAGAAGCTAAGTAAATAATTTTGTGATTATTTAAGATACTACAGAGAAAGAAAAAGATATGCTCAGTTGAATTCTATATGCAAGACCTGTTGTGGAGAGGGAAAAAATGCATACATATACACATATATGTGTGTGTATAAATATGTGTGTGTGTGCATGTATATATGAATATGTATACGTAAATATATTCATATTCATATTTATGTACACATACACACACTCACTCACTACCTATATGTATATATATATATATATATATAATATATATATATATATATATATATATATGTATATATATATTGTTATGCATGATTTCAAAGACTAACTATGAAAATTTCCATTTCATTGCACCTTACATGATATATCACCAACAGACAAATTCGACTTTTTACCAGCAATGAACAAAATTTATTAGTCTGTCCTAATTCTGTTTCACAGCCTATGATTTCTGATCTAAAACCACACTAGGAACTAGGAGAACAACAGCAGATAAAAGTGATAAAGAGATTTTTCTCATTAATAATATTATTTTCTCCTTGACTTTGTTCACTCAAATTAATTTTTTTCAAGCACAAGTCAAATAGATTATGATTTGTCTGTATATACATATTTATTTAGTTAGAATTAAATGGACGGAAGAGAAGGAAACAATAAAACATGTCATTGACATTATTATGATTTTTATTCTAATGAAAGAGCTTCCTGATATTACCTTTCAAATGAAATAGTCTAGCTAATTTCAAGTTCTCATGTTATGTTGTACTGATGATCCCAGAACAATGATGAAATAGTGCAAAATGCAACTATAGGAAAGTTCAATTAAATGGATTGTATGGAAATATATAAACAATACAGTTTTCCATTCATAGGAAACAGACCCAAGAAGATAAGGAAAAAGAACAAACTGGTTATAAGTAACAAACCATGAAGCCACTCTGTCCCCTGAAGGAGACTGCTCACCTTGTCTGTCATCTTATAGTTGTAGTCTCTCTCTCTCTCTCTCTCTCATACTCCAAAAGCAACAATAAACTGCAGCAACAGCAGCAGCTGTGGTCACCAGTCAAGCAACCACGTGCTTCTAAACACTATTTGTAAGCAAATGCAAAAATTCAGAAGAATCCTTTTATCAATCTAATGCTATTAGATTTGGTGTATGATAGGTTAATATTACTTCAATTTATATGGATGCAGTTAAAGCTCTACATTGCTCTTAACCTTTAAGGAAACCATTTTCGTCAATAGATCTACCTTGGAATAAAAAGGATCACTCTTTTATATATGCAACATTTTAAATTTATTCAAATTGCAATCCCTAAGTAGCAGGCATCCTAAAGTTGAACTTCAAAATTATGAGGTTTAACAGATATGTTTTGCCATTTGTGCATGGTTTGGGTAAATATTGCTGACTAAAATTCTAATGCTAATTAACTCTACAAAATAAATGTCATATGATTGGATGCAATTTTTAATGCATTTCACAGTAGGTGAAGCTAAGCACATTGTCAAGGGCAGAATTGTTTTCATAATTTATCAAATAATCTACAGCATTTCTTTGTCAATCTCAAGAATGTAATCATTTATCTAGCATCAACATAATAGCATCCATTTTAACATGCTAGCAGCCAAAATTTATTTTAAGTATTTGTAAATTCTGATTTACATTTATAAATATGCTGTGCCATGCTTTCTATAGAATATCATACAATTTTGTATAATATTCTATATTGTATTACAAAAGAGCAGAATTGTTCGAACATCAGACAAAACACAATACCTTACAGCATTCAATTGTGGCCCTTTACTTTCTAAGTTCAAGTTGTGCCAAATTTGACTTTGTTTTTCATTTTGCTGAGGGTTGATAAAATAATCACTTGGCAAGAAATGGGATTGGATCAATCAACTATACTCTCTCTCACTCTAAAATTTAAAGTCTTATATTTACATTAGAAATCAGTATTATTTTACCAAAGACATGCATTTGGAAGAAACAAAGTGTTTGATAAAATGCCTTGTATTATTTAGTTGTGGCAAGGTGGCAAGCTGGCAGAATCCTTAACACACTGGGCAAAATGCTTTATATTCTGATTCCGAATTCCACAACAGTTGACTTTGGTTTTCATTCTTTTGGGGGTTGATAAAAAAAAGTAACAGTTGAGCACTGGGATCGTTGTAATCGACTAAATATCTCCCCTCAAATTCCAGGCCTTGTACTATAGTAGAAAGGACTGTTTAGTTATGTCTAGGACAGCGGATTGGTAGAATCATTATAGCATGAAACAAGATGGCATGTTTTTGTGGTCAAAGTTCAAATTTTGCTGAGATTAACTCTGCCTTTCACCCTTTCTGCAGTGTCGATGAAATATAGCATCAGTCTCCTACTGGGATCGAACTTGTCTACCAGTGCCATTCAGTTGTCTACCATTTCTTTCATTACTTTCAAACTCTTATGAGGGATGGATATATACTCTTTTACTTGTTTCAGTCATTTGACTGTGGCCATGCTGGAGCACCGCCTTTAGTCGAGGAAATCAACCCCGGGACTTATTCTTTGTAAGCCCAGTATTATTCTATCGGTCTCTTTTGCCGAACCGCTAAGTGACGGGGATGTAAACACACCAGCATCGGCTGTCAAGCAATGCTAGGGAGACAAACACAGACACACAAACACACACACACATACATATATATATACATATACAGGCTTCTTTCAGTTTCCGTCTACCAAATCCACTCACAAGGCATTGGTCGGCCCGGGGCTATAGCAGAAGACACTTGCCCAAGGTGCCACGCAGTGGGACTGAACCCGGAACCATGTGGCTGGTTAGCAAGCTACTTACCACACAGCCACTCCACAGTCCTAGACATAACTAAACAGTCCTTTCTACTATAGTACAAGGCCTGGAATTTGAGGGGAGTGATTTAGTCGATTACAATGACCCCAGAGCTCAACTGTTACTTTTTTTTATCAACCCCCAAAAGAATGAATCTATTTCCACAGAAATTCCAGCCCCTTTCTTACATACTTTACTGAAGAGAAGATCTAACCATTCCTCTATAACATGGCAACACTTAAGAAGTGATTTTCTTTTATTTCCTCCCCTAATTCTAAATTACTACATCTTCTAAGTATATATTAGCTGTACTAATCAAACCTGGCTTCCAGGAAACAAAACAAACAAACGAAAAAGGAATATAAGAAATCTAATTCATTCGCTCATTCTTACCTAATCTTATGCGCAGTGTGTACAATTGATACTGCTACCTGGATTATTATATTCTTTTTCTATGATATCTTGAAAAATGCTTACTTTCTTTGTTGCGTGATTTAAGCACTAAGGCAACTAAGCAGCCAAAAAATACAAGTTCTAATCTCTAATTGTCAGATGAGGTTTTCCAGTCACTTTCTGATGCATTCTCCTTTTATAAAAGGAAAAGGAAGACAAAAGCTAAGTCCTTCCTTCCTCTGTTGACTGAAGCTTTAAAGTTCCTGAAAGAAGATTAAAGCTCTCCATAAATCTAGAAGGATGAATATAGGGCTAGAAATATTAAACATATTTTAATGTTCCCCTTATGTCATTGAGATACTATATATTCAGCATTATGAATTAAGCTTTTGAAGTAGATCATTCCAAACACTGCATTGTATTATCTTCACAATAACTAGCTTTTCCTTAATCCTTCTCTTCCCAACACCACCACCACCACCACCGCCACAACTGTATCAACATCATCTATCAATTCAGCCAAATGCAGTATAAAGTCATGTTCTTTTTCTTCAGTGTGTATATATAGTCCTGCAGAATAGTATATATTGCCACTTGTCCCCACCAGGCTTAAACTTTTGTGCTTTGATCTAAGTACTTTATGTTTGAATATTGTAATAGTGCACGTGTGTGTGTGTGTGTGCGTGTGTGTGTGTGTGTATATATATATGTGTGTGTGTGTGTGTGCACGCTCATGTGTATATATATGTGTGTGTGTGTGTGTGTGCACGCTCATGTGTATATATATATGTGTGTGTGCTTGTGTGTATATATATATGTGTGTGTGTGTGTGTGTGCGTGCTCATGTGTATATATATATATGTGTGTGTGTGCACTCATATATATATATATATTATATATATATATGTGTGTGTGTGTGTGTGTATGTATGTATATATATATATATGTATATATATATATATTAGATTATACACACATACATGCATATGTATATACTCATTATACACACAAACACACTCACACATACATATACAAGTAAATATATATATGTTTGTATACACACATATATTCATATAATGTATACATACACATGTATATACATTATATATATACATTATATATACATTATATATATACATACACACGCATATATTGTATTTGAAGCAGTCAATTACAGCAATCATCTTCTGAATTCACTCATGCTCAGACAGTTTTTCACATTTACATTATTTATTTACTTATCAAACAAAACAACTTAGACTTATTTTGATAAGGTGTATGGTCAATTTTTTTTTTTTGTAGAACTTATATCTTATTTAGCCCCAGGATAGCAATGATCAGGCATACCTATGATCAAAGGTGTTCCAACCAGGCCTATCCAAAACCTAATGTTTTACTTTTCTTTAAGATGACAGAATGCAGTTTAAGGAGATTCGGCTGCTATTTCTAGTAGGCTGAATGATCAAGTGATACTTCCTGAAATCTCAATATATTACTGGTACATAGTTTGTCAATACTGAGTGGGAAAATTAACATTTGAATATTGAGTCTAAAAGGGAAGAAGCAAAATCCTACTTCAACATTTTTCGTATTTTCGTTATATTTTCATTGCTTCTTCATCATTTCTTTCCCTTATTTTGTTGTTTTTGTGCATCTCCATCACTTTCCTTACTGTCTCACCATATTCTCTTATTGCCCCAGCTTTTGTTCTTGGTGTTTATCATTTTTTTGTTGTTGCTCAACAATTTATTTTTCTTAGCCTTTCGCTATTTTGCAGAAAGCTTTGCCATTTTCCTGCTGTGTTTCCAATTTTCTAAATGTGCTACTGTTTATCTTAGTCCTCCACCATTTACTCGGTACTCGGTACTTTACCATTTTCTTCACTGTTCTGTTTTTTATCTTTGTTTTTACTTGTTTCAGTCATTAGATTGCGGCCATACTGGAGCGCTACCTTCAAAGCTGTAAACAAACAAACTGACACCAGTACTTTTAAGTTTGATACTTATTCTATCAGGCTTTTTACCACTAAGTTAAAGGGACATAAACAAACCAACAAGCACTAATTGTCAAGGTGGAGGGGATGAACACAAAGATACACACATTTCTACAGCTAGTATACTCTGCTGGATGTACATCATCAGTGTAAATGTGTGACAGAGTGTTGGAGTTTTGAGGGAAAAGTTGGGCATAAGAGGAATTTGATGTGGATGGATGTAGACAGTTGTATACAGAAGTGATGATCACTTAAAACAGGGTCAATTCATTCAAGTAAAGTTCTTCAAGGCTGTGCCCCAGCATGGCCACAGTCTATTGACTGACGCAAATAAAATAAAAAATGCTTTCATTTATTACATGTTCCTCAAGAAACTCTTTTGCATTGATTCCAAAGCAAATTAAATTCTAAATTAAATCTTTATTGCAATTTGTGATAATTTTGCACCTTTTGCTAATCCCAAATCTGAAACAAGGAGAAAAGATCAATTTGCAAAAAGTTGCACCCTGAACCACATTTTGACCAGATGCTTTAGAATAGTGGGAGAAGCTGGTTTATGTTGATGTATGACACAGTTTTCACAGAAAGTAAGGACGGATTTGTAGAGAGTTATGGCCAATGAGGAACAGGCATCACCACCCAAAATTATCAGATTCCAAAGGAAAGTCATAAAGTGCTTATAGTAACCTATTTTTTTAAATTCTGCACTAAACCTCTCTAACTGGGAGATGCAAGTGGATCTGAAGGGTAAACTAAACTCCAGAAAAGTTAGCAATAACATAGCTTGACCAGACTTGTTGAGTCAACCTTTGAGCAAAATAACAGTTTCTGTGGCTGAACTCACAGAGCTCTGATTGGAGAGACTCAACATTTTTCCCCCAACTAAAAGCCAAATATCAAGATTTGATTGGTGAGACTCTCATCAAAGGATGACATGCAGCTTCATTATCTAAAGTTGGCTGCCATGGTTTCTTAGCAACATCAGTATGCTGTTTCTTGCAGAAGATTGGGAACAACTGAAGAAAATCACCAAGAATATAACTATGAGAATATAAGCTGAGACCAGATCAAGGTTGTTGTGGTTGATAAGAGACAACAGATAGAAGCTTTCTGTCAGTAAAGGCTAATTCACACCTTGCTACCCCATTCAAGGAAACAGTAAGGGCAAGAGGGGGAAATGCTTATGACTCGGAGATAGCTGCTGAAAATGCACAAGGGTTTTCAATATAGCAATAGTTTTAGTCAACATCAGAAGGGTTTGCAATATCTTTAAGTAAATCCTGCAGTTTTTGTATGGACCAAAGCATCTTTGATGTTTATTTCACCAACACCAAATACACACACACACACACACACACATTGTCAAATCTGAAATCGTGGTTGGAAAGCAAACTTCTTAGCGAAGTCATTCATTCAACTTTGCCTTTCATCCTTTCGGGGTCGATAAATAAAGTTACGTACTGGGGTCGATGTAATCGATTTAATCCCTTTGTCTGTCTTTGTTTGCCCCCTCTATGTTTGGCCCCTTGTGGGCAATAAAGAAATTTATTTATATATATATATATATATATATATATACATGACCCATCCAACCCATGCTAGCATGGAAAGCGGACGCTAAATGATGATGATGATGATGATATATATATATATATACATATATATACATATATATACATATACATATACATATATATATATATATACACACACACATGCATACATATATATATATTTATATATAATGTGTGTATGCATGTGTGTGTGTGTGTGTAATAACTGCAACTTCTGTTTTTTTCATTGTTTCCCACTTTTGAATCATCAATGTGGAATCCAAAAAGCTCAAACGTCCTATGAACTTTTAAAATTGTTCTGGCATATTGCTGCATGTCTTAAATTTCTGAATAATAAGCTCAAAATATTGACAAAATGACCAGAGTTAAAATCACCCACTAACTGAATGCATTATATGATCAGTGTTCCTTAAATACCATTTTCTCTGACATTTTTCTTCTAGCTCCATAAAGGGGTAACCTACACTATAAAAGATGCTATATACACTCAACATAGACTTCCATGATTAGTTCTTATCCATGATCAGTTCAGCATTTTGCTAGATCCTCGTTAGGTTTGCTGAAGCAGAACTGGGCAGGGCTACCCAATGGAAATAATTTTCTTCCATTAGCTATTTTTATGGTGATGTAAATACTAAACATATAAAAAGACAATGATATCTATATTGGCCTCTGTCTGTCTCTCCCTCTCCCCCTGTCTCTCCCTCTCCCCCTGCCTCTCCCTCTCCCTTTGTCTCTCTCTCTCTCTCTGTCTCTCTCTCTTCCATATTTAGTCAGCAGTATTTGGTTGACTTAACTCTGCCCCCACTAACAAACAGTGCACCAAAGGACAACTCTCTATTTTAGCAAGTTCCTGAAGAATTACTGATTTCTTCTTTATATTCCTCCTTTTATGTTTTTGCAGCATATTTTCCTTATAATGTTCCTCTCACCATCCTATCATTTTTGCCTCATCAGTTCTTTTGGTAATTTTTCAGCTCCAACCAGTTTTCATATTTTCTATTGTTTACCTATTATGTATTGAAGAAGAATTCACATTAGGGGGTTCCAAATTCTCTTTTGTTATATTCTTAAATATTTTTCTTTTCTTTTCTTCTTTCCTCTGCAACTCAGATATATTACAAACTCCGAAGCAAACATAAAAAAACAAACACAACAAATTCTTTACTCGAGATAACTGTATTTTATTATACATTTTTCTAGTTGCTTTATATACTTCTTTTGTTTGTTTATGTGTTTGTATTTATCTATATACGATTGCGCAAATGTGAGTGTATATATGTATGCATGCATGTGTGAAACACACCCTGAACTCGAACAAGTGTATCATTATTTTTGTACTTACACATGGTTTACTGATTGGGAATGCTGCTGCCTGTTCTGATACGGAAACTTTATATGTTGTTTCTCCAGAAACATAGCGATATCTCCAATCACAAAGACCTCAGTACTCTATTTACTAACCACGCCACTCCATTATCATGATGGTGATTGTTGTTGTTCTTCTTCTTATTATTATTTTCATCATCATCATCATCATCATCATCATCATCGTAGTTATTATTGTAGCTGTTGTTATTGCCGTTGTTGTTGTTGTTGTTATCATTATTTCATTCAATGTCATCATATCACTTTTCTTTGGCAAGTCAGCAAACTGTTCTTTTTCTCATTTACATGCTGTAATTTTTTTTGGGGGTTTTTTTTTGTTTTGCTGTTTATATTTTTTGTTTCCCTCCACTTTTTTTTTATGATACAAAGAAAAAGAAAGAAAAAAAAAACTACCTTAGTCACAAGACAATTTTATTGTTGGCAGATTCTGTTAATATTTTTACACATTCAAAGTACTGTAAATAGAAATAGCAAAGAAAAGAAAAGAAAAGTAAAAAACACTACAAACAGTTATTTGCATGTGTACTTTCTTTAGCTTTACAACCCTGTAAGATAATTACCCAGCCTGCTATGCGTGCACAGGAAGATAGCTACTAATAACCTCATTCACTCTTTTACCATCATGACCACCCATTCCCCATAACACTACACTTGCCATAAAATCCCAATTCGCCTCTCTCCTTACATCCTTATTATGGATATGTGCTCCAATGCTATATTCGTGAGCAATGATTTCAATCTCGTTTAATGAGATCCTGACAACTTTTATCTGCTTTCACCGTCAAAAACATAACTCTACTTGTACTCAATATGAGCCAAGCTCTATTTTCTCTCAAACATAAAACTCAAACTGTTCTCTCTTTGCAAAAATTTTTCTGCTCACAATTTCCAACAATTCAGTTCAGAATTTTCAAACAATTCATGTCTGCTTTATAAACTTGTTACAGAAACATTTAGCTTTCAAAAAAGAAATAACGTTTTTTTCCCCCACCACAAAGCAGCTAGTTAGCTTTGTTCATTTTTTTTTTCTTCCCCTTCACTATTTGCTATCTGTTTTTTAAAATCTAATGATCAAAAATACAATCTATATTTTTAGAATGAAATCTCTTCCTACTGGTTGTTGCTGATATATTATAAATGACTTCAGCTATTTAGCTCTAAATATTAAATCCCAGACTATAACAATCAGCTCAATAATCATTTTACCATGCCCTGAACTAGCAATATTTATACTTAATAACTGCACTTTTCTCTCCTTTAACACTCTTTTGTGACTATATTTTGAATTCCTAATGCCTTTGTGTTTTCTACTTTATATTCAGTAAAATGAACGTGTTTGGAGTGGTTCTCCAAAATATCCCTAACTTTATATAAATAGTATGTTTATTGGCTGAACTGGCAAAATGACCATTCCGAAATATAAAAATATTTATATAAATATATTTATACATAATATATACATGCATACACATACATATTTATATATATATATATATATATATAATATATATATATATATATATATATACATATATATATATATATACATGCATACATACACACACATGCATGTACACACATATATATATATATGTATATATACATACATACATACATATATATATAATAAATATATACATACATATACACACACACATATATATATACATAGATAATATACATGTGTGTGTGCATGTGTCTGCGTATTAGTGCAGAAAGTAGGGAATTGGCAAAGTCATTAAAGTATTGGTTAATGTGCATTGTGATATTTGTTCCAGATCTTTGCACACTGAGTTCAGATCACAGCAAAGTCAGCTTTAACTTTTGTCCATTTGAGGATCAACAGATATTGCGCCATTCCTATGCTAGGGTTGATTCTCAAATTCCCTTTTGCTGTTTCTGGAAGAAATCAAGTGAGGTTAATCCAGGAATGACTGAACTCCACCAGGTCAAAAAATGCACAAGGTGCATCATATGCTATGACAGTACTTCTACGGCTCCCACAAGAGTTGAGGGTCCAAAGCAAGGTATAATGCCATCATAATTATTTAATATAATGGCATGAGCTGGACAGGTCAACAGGTGCTGGAGAGCTAGAATGCTGTGCCAAGCTCCAATATCTGCAACAGAAACTATGCTTTAGTATAATATTCTAAGGCTGGATGCTCTTTCTAATACCAACCACTAAACAGGGTGTACTGTGTAATTTTTATGTGGCACCAGCACAAATACATATTGTGTTAATGTTGCCTAATTAAAATCTTGTGATATCATATGCATTTTAATATGAGTGGTCTAAGGTGGGTTAATTAAAAAAATTAAATAAAATCTGTTTTGATTTAAAGGCAGATGTGGCAATAAAGTGATGAACAACAGGCCTAAAGGATAAGAATTTGTTTCATCATTGGTGATACACTGAGTCTCTGGTTCGATTTTTACAAGTTCAGCCCACATTACCATAAATAGATACTATATGACCACTACAAAAAAGAAATATTGCATAACTGGATAATGTTCTTCTAGGTACCATGTTCATTAGGAAAAGAGAATGGAATACCTTTAACCCTTTAGTGTTCGCATTATTCTGCCAAAATTAATCCTTTTTTATCCACATTGTTTTGAACTAATCATGCATTATCTTGTAGCAATGAGATTTTGATGAGGTACCTGTAATTTTTAAAACAATATTGTAGGGTTTGGTGTGAGAGACAAGATCTAGCCAGTTTGACCATGAAACAGGCAGAATACTTTCAGCCGGATATGGCCGGTTTAGATGCTAAAGGGTTTATAATAAGTAAGTCAAATCAGAATTGATCAAGGGCTCAATGACAATTACTATGCCAACAATTTTTTCTCTACCATCTCAGAATCGTTTCTGTTTTGACTTGTGAATTAATGCAATCTGAGATACATAAAATAGAAATATAGCAATTTCTCATTTAGGTAATATAGTGAGTTACAAAAACATTGATCAACTGTGATTATCTTTTACTTGTTTCAGTAACTGGACTGTGGCCATGCTGGGGCACTACTGTGACATGTTTAGGTGAACAAATCAACACTAGTATTTACTCTGTTGGTCTTTGTTGGCAAAACATTAAGTTACTGGGACATAAACAAACCAAAATCGATTTTCAAGCGGTGGCAGCAGAACACCACAACTACAAAGAGGCATAATGCATACACACACATATATACATGATGGGATTCCACATAGTTTTCATCACTCACAAAGCACTGTTTGGCCTGGAGATATTGCAGAAGACACTGGTCCAAGGTGTCATCCATTAGGACTGAACCAGAAACCATATGGTTGAGAAGTGAGCTGGCAGAAACGTTAGCACGCCGGGCGAAATGCGTAGCCGTATTTTGTCTGCCGCTACATTCTGAGTTCAAATTCCGCCAAGGTCGACTTTCCCTTTCATCCTTTCGGGGTCGATAAATTAAGTACCAGTTACGCACTGGGGTCGATGTAATCGACTTAATTCATTTGTCTGTCCTTGTTTGTCCCCTATGTGTTTAGCCCCTAGTGGGTAATAATGAAACACATATGGTTGAGAAGTGAGCTTCTTGATTACACAAGTAATTGGTAGGCAAAAACTTTATCTGGGAGTGTTTAAAACCCAGGAATGACAGGCAAGGGAGATAATCTAATATAATCATTTTAACAGCACCACCTGGTATCTTGTGTACCTTTAATGGAGTTTGCCCCATTGCAACCATCCAGGCTAGGTCTCCAATTTGAGGATGCCTTACTCCTTCCCTCCATCCCTATTACCGGTCTTGAAGGACTTATAATGAAAGAGGGTCATGGGCTATGGTCTCACTTGACTTGTTGGGTTTTCTCAAGCACAGCATATCTCCAAAGGTCTCGGTCACTAGTCATTGCTTTGGTAAGGCCCAATGTTCGAAGGTCATGCTTCACCACCTGATCAATAACAATGATGATGAAAACAATAATAATAAAAATAATGATAATAACGATGACAATAGTAATAACAATGATGATTACTACATAAGCAGTATGTTTGACAAATGATGAGAATGAATTTGCAATAATTAAAAATAAATTTTACAGGTGAATCCTGTATATATCTGACTTCTGTTTTATGCAAACTCAAATCATATCTGTTTATTGTTTTCTTTGTCTTAGTGACTGAAGGAGGTGAGCTGTTTATTCAAGTGAAACTAAACTATTTTAAAGAAGAAATTGGAAGTTGTAATGATCATGCCTTTCTCATAAAAACTAGTGATATAGGTAAAGCATGGTAAATATGTCTAAGAATTAAAGCTGAGTGGTTACCTTAGATTACTAAAAGCTAATCTTCTATTCCACCACACTAACACCTTTATCTCATACTAACGCTCAGTATGTTTTCAAAATTACTTCCCAACAATATGCTTCTAAATTCTTTAATCTTGCCATAATTCATTGCTTAGATCTAATAGATTCTGTTTGGCTTAATCCTTCACCCAGTTTTCCTTGCTGAATATTACATACGTTACACAAAGACTTGTTAGTATAAACAGTAGCAGGCAATGTATGCATGCTTCTGTCTGTGTATTCACACATACACACACCACACACACACACACACACACACACACACAGACACACACACACACAAATGCATACACATATACAGATGAATATACAAATATACATTTATAAAGAGAAAAATATATACACATATATATATGCACACACATACATGCATATGAATGTATGCATGTCCATGTGTCTGCACATGTGTGGGTACAGTTAAACGCTTAGTTATACACCTTGAAATCTGCAAGAAAACAAAACCAACTATTAATATAAAAAAAAAATTGTCCATCATCTTTTATTCTGACAAAATATTTTCATTTTTATTTCATATCTACTTATAAGCTTGCTTGGTTTTCTCAACATGTCTCAGCCGATTTCTATGGCATTTCTTCAAAATATTCACAATTTCAATTCAATTAGAGAATATGTCTGTCTATTGCAGCACCATATTCGGTCAACAGTTTTATGCCATATGGTAGTTCTTCTTACTTAGGTCTGTGTTCATTATGCATTTGTAATGCACAAAGTGTTATTTTACACACCCACCTCTATCCACCAGCAGACTCATTCTTTCTCGCTAGCTACTTAGGCTGCTTTCCTTCTATAATACTTATCTTTTCCGGTTGGCTGAATTAAACACACATGAATGATCAGGAAAAAAATATCCAATGTCACTGCATATTTTTGTGTTAGACTATAGGCTCTGTTGGTTATAAGGTTAAATGTCTTCGATTATTATTTTCATTTTTTTTCTCACTCTTTGAAGGAATCTAATTTATTGACTTTCCAAGAAAAAAGACAGCTAATTAGTTTTAATTTATCAAAATACTTCAGTGTTTGTTCAGTTATTTCTATAGCTTTCTCCTACATTAGTTTTGGTGATTCCAATATTCTTCTTTCTATAATAAGTTATACTGCTCTTGCAGAAGTGAAGTATATATAATATATATTCTAAACATAGTTACCAAGACAACAGAATTTTAATCACAATAAGTTCAATCTTAGATTTCAAATTTGCTGATCCAGTCAATCACAATGAATAAGTTAAATGCTACAAAAATATATAAAATACTTTATAAATTTAAGATAAGGCTAACAATTGGTGGGTTGAGCTTAGTCAATGCCACCAATCTCAGTATTTGATTGATACTTTATTTTATCGACCCAGCCCTCACAAAAGAATAAATGGTAAAGCTGAACTGAGCAGGATTTGAACTCACAAAATAAAAAGCTGAAAAAAACGGCACAAAACATTTATTCCCAACACTGTAACAATTCTACCTGTTTCCTACCTTCCAAAATGAAAATGTATAAATAAAATGATAACCTATTGTGTTTGGGGAGAGTCAATTTCTCAAAAGAGTCAAAACTATTGAAAAGGTTGCAAGAGGCAACGAAAATTTTAGGACAATAAAAATAAGAAAAACGTGGAAATTTTACCGGTGAGTGTGTTACATAATAAGGCACAAAAAGAAAATGACTCTCCCCAGACACAACAGAATATGCTTCAACACACAAACTCATATAAAGAATCTTGCAAACCAAATCCAAAAACAAAAAATAACCAAAATATACAAAGATGGTGTACTACAGCATATTAGTGTGCAACTAGTTGTATCTAGAGGTAATGCAAAAAAAATAAAACAGTATTTAAAAAGTAAAGGCACATAGCCTAATGGTTAGGTTGTTGGCTCACAACCATGATGCTATGGCTGAATGTCATGTGACCATCAGCAATGTCTTTCAGTTCGTATTGCTCCTGTCTGCTTGACTGAAAATGACAACCAGCTAAACCCTTTAGCAGTCAGACTTCTTTGTGAAATTTATTACTTATTTATTCATACTGTTTTGAATTATAATCACATATTATTTTGTGACTTCAAAAATTTAAATTGTGTGGCTGTATATTTTTAAAATGACATTGTAGGGTAGGTGTGAGAGGTTGGATCCAGACAGTTTTAACATAAAACAGGTGGAATATTTGGGCCGGATATTGCCAGATTAAATGCTAAAGGGTTAATGTTGGGCGATTCTCACTCACTCACTCACTTTCCTTCTCTCTCTCTCTCCCTCTTTCTCTCTCTCTCTCTCCCTCTCTCACCTGTCGAGGGTTGGAAGGGAGGTAACTATAATAATTAACAAAAGGATGGTTCATGCTAACAAGTCTTACTCACTTGCAAACAGCTATGTTTTGTATTTTAAAGAATGCGAAAAAATACAGTGAAATTCTAAACACAGCCTTCATTCACATACCCACCCATATATTAAATACAGATGTGGCTGTGTGGTAAAAAGTTTGCTTTCCAACTATGTGGTTTGGGGTTCAGTCCCACTACATGGTACCTTGGGTAAATGTCTATTGTAGCCTTAAACCAACCAAAACCTTCTGAGTGGAGTTAGTAGATGGAAACCAAAAGATGACCATCATATACATATATGTATGTATACATGTGAGTGTGCATGCGCATGCGTGTGTGTGTGTGTGAGTGTGCATATGTGTGTGTGTGTGTGTGTGTGGTTGTGTGTTACTGTTTCCTTACTTTGATACTGTGTGATAGTTGAAACAGGTATCACCCTCATGCAAGCATGTCCTTCATTTTCAATTTTCTGTACAAGCTTGTTTGTTCACGAGGGAGGATATATTATCTTAGTTGGAAACAGGTGAGGTTTGCTGTCAGAAAGGGCATCCAGCCATAGAAGATTTGCCACAACAAAATTCAGCCCAACTCATGTGAGCATGGAAAAGAGGACATTAATACTTTCATAGGGTGGCCAAAAAGTCACAAAGGTATTAATAATTAATTAATGCTGTTTTAAATTCATGGAAACAAAGCACCACATACAGTATATATCATCATCATCGTCATCATCATCATCATCATCATCATTTAACATCCATTGTCCATGCTGGCTTGGGTCAGATGGTTTAATTGGGCTGGCATGCTGGAAGGCTGCACCAGACTCCAGTCTGATTTGGCATGGTTTTCTATGGCTGGGTGCCCTTCCTAATGCCAACCACTCTGAGAGTGTAAAGGGGGCTCTTATGTGCCATTTGCATGACACTGGTGGTGCAATTATGTGCTACTGGCACAGGTGCCAATTTGCGTGACACCAGTATCTGCCTTGACTGTGATTTTGCTCAGCTTGATGGGTCTTCTTTTCAAGCATGACATAATACCAAAAGTTTTGGTCATTGCTTCCATGGGGCCCAACACCTGAAAAGAACTCAGCCACCTTGCCTCTGTGAGGCCCAAAGAACTCAGCCGCTTTGCCTCTATAAGGCCTAATGCTCAAGAGGAGCTCAGTCACTTTGCCTCCATGAGGCCCAATGTTCAAAAGATGTTCTTTACATGCCCACCAGCATGGATGATACAGGAAATATATGTACATTAGTAGTGAAGAGTCACATTTTATGAATTATGAATAAACAAAATGTAATGATGGTGGTGATGATGATGATATATCATAATATGGGTTACATGAGACAAAAAGAGAGAACTTTATACAAATTATATTAAATTATATTATTTAATACAGTTGTTTTTCTCTCACTGAAACACCTGAAAGAAGTAGTGTGGTTGGTTAATCATTTCTTAAACTTGGCTTTTACCATTCTTATTTAACATACACAATTTGTTTATTAGTTAGAGTAAGATAGTTATTAAACCTCCTATACTTCCAATATATTTTACATGAAAGAAAGATGCAATTAATATCATGGAGGTTTGAGTAAGATACATAGGTATGTATGTGATTACATGAAGAGCCTCTTGGAATCCAGTTATGATACATGTTAAGATAACCAACAGGAGGAATTTGAAGTAACAAATTTTCTAGCCCTGGGAACTATATATACAAATATATATATGTATTTCACTACTGCCCACAAGGGGCTAAACACAGAGGAGACAAACGGATTATGTCGATTACATCGACCCCAGGGCGTAACTGGTACTTAATTTATCGACGCCGAAAGGATGAACAGCAAAGTCGACCTCGGCAGAATTTGAACTCACAACGTAACGGCAGACGAAATATGGCTACGCATTTCGCCCGGCGTGCTAACGTTTCTGCCAGCTCGCCGCCTTTATATATACAAATATATATATGCTTGTACATGTGCGTTTGTGTGTGCTTGTGTGTGTGTACGTACGTGTGTGTGTATATATGAGTAAGCATGTGTGTGTCTGTGATTTTTACAACTTACATCTGTTAAGGTTTTGACATACAGTGTTGTAGTCAGTCCACTTGTCTACAAACAAATCATCTGCTCACTTTGCCCTTTCGTGAGATTCCTTAATGCTTGGGAATCAAATAAGGGTTAGCAACAGGAAGGGAATCGATCTGTTCGACAATGCATCATGTATAGAACTCTTTCATTCATTTTTGAAACCATCAGCATGATATAACATGTGACTTGTGACTTAAACATTTTATGAATGGAAACATTTTGTTAAAGATGGAAATAATTAATCTGGAGATGAAATTCATAGAATATGTATGTTTTTATTTTATTTTCCTTCGTAGTTTGTCAGTAGTTTAGGAATCAAGAGAAAAGAGAAGGCTTTAGTGTTTACATACAAGGTAAAATTCTTTCCAGGGAATCCTTTCACATGAAAATGTCATATAGTATCAAATAATTACAGTTTTAACTACAAACTCATATGTATATACGTAGGTACTGTCTAAGTACTTCCATTCATAAGATAGTAGCTTCCATCCATGAAATTCCACCTAATCAACCTCAAGCACTTGTTAAATAGGGACACTTGCTGAAAATATTTTACAATAGGACTTGAACACAAAACCATTTATGTGTGATTGTTTGTGTGTACGTACGTGTGTGTATATATGATTAAGCATGTGTGTGTCTGTGCTTTTTACAACTTACATCTGTTAAGGTTTTGACATACAGTGTTGTAGTCAGTCCACTTGTGTAGGAAACTCTTTTACCTCCCAGCCATGCACATATGTGTCCAACTATATGAATATATATATATATATGTGTCTCTATTTTTATGTGTGTATATATATATATATACATACACACACACAGTGTCAGTGTGTGTGTGTGTGTATGTGTCTCTGTGTGTGTCTGTGTCTGTTTTTCAATCAGTTCAAAGTTCACAGTTTCTTAATATATAATTTAAAATTTTGAGAGCAGAAATGTCATTTATACCATACTTTAACAACCAAATTAATAAGCATGTACGAATATTTTGATCTCGCTATGCTCTAAACAAGGAAATAATTTAAGAATATCTTATATTCTTTTTGCTTCAGAGACTATTAGGGAACATAACTCCTAGTTTCTTTTAACCATAGCAAATAAATGATATATTACTTCAGTCGTTAAATATATCACCTACAGTGTCATTTTCATAACATAATATTTAAACAATATAATGTGTTTTAACCTCCTTTCCTATCTCTGTCAAGAATCCCTGAGTATTTCTTTCTGTATAGTTTATATTTTCTTTCTTTTTCTCTTCAGGTTTCAAGCCTTTCAAACAAAAAAAACTCCACACTACAGGTTCAATGTCTTTACCACAGATACTAAATAAATCAACAGAATCAAAGACAACAGGTGGTGGTTGCTTTGACCAAAACGATGCTGGCCAGAATTCTCATTGCAATGATGTTATTGATTTGAAATCAATACGTGTGAACACTTCCAGTTCTACTATACCTACACAGTTGTGGAATTTACCAAGTAGGAATAGTTTCACATCATATGCTAAGCCACTCCCTGCAGTACCAAAAATATTACCAAACTCATAAAATGTAGATTTGGTACTAAATTCTTCTAAAGTTGAATTGACTCATAAATTATTGTTTTTTTTTTTTATTTTCACTATTCTTTTACAGGGTCAAAATAAAAATATTTTCTGCCAGTCTCTGTATTGAATAATATGTGTGTGTGTGTGTGTGAGAGAGAGAGAGAGAGAGAGAGAGAGAAGAGAGAGAGAGTATGTATATATATATATATATGTGTGTATGTATGTGTGCATTTGTGTGTGTATATAAGTACGTATACATACATACGTACATACATACATTCATTTATATAAGATACTGTTGCATTATTTAAGCAGAACTATGTATATTTGTAATATACTCCAGTATAAAAAAAATAATTGTTCCTTTAATATTTCACTATTGCTGGTACAAAATAAGAGATGAAAACAAAAAAACCGAAAGGAAACCAAAAGACATTTACTATTTATGTGTTCAGAATGTGTGATGTTATCTAAAATTACCCTCTTAATAGAAAATATGCATTTAAACAATTTTGGTTGACAGTTTGTTTGTTTCTCACTTCATCTACTTGATCTTCCCAAGCTTAGAGATTTAAATATTTCAGTTGTAAACCAAAATGAGGCTTTCATAATTAATTAAGTTTGATTTGAAGTTGCAGATCTGTTCAAACTGAACCCTTTCAATAATAAATATGTTGCATTTCTATGGCTTTGTATCACCCCCCCACCACCACCTATTTTCTCTTACCTTTTGCACTGTTTCAGTTCTACATTTATCTTTCATTAAATTTAGTAAGAGAAATAATCGTGATAGTCATTCTAGTTTTAAACTTTCAATTAAGCTTAGGAAGCATGTCTTGCAATATTAGAGTTAATGTTTTCTTCAGCAAATGACCACCTTAAGCAGAATGTTATTTGTGTAACAGTAAACATCTTCCCAAAAGCCAAGTCTCTTTAGCCTTCCATCAAATCATCACGTCATATTAAAGTATTAGATTATATTACTGAGGCATAATGAATGAAAACCACACACACACACATACATGAATACTAACTACACATAAGAATAAGAAGATGAAGAAGAAGAAAAAGAAGTTGAAGAGGAGGAGAAGGAGGTAGAGGAGGAGGAGGGAGAAGAATAAGAAAAATGTTTGTTTTGTTTTGTTTTTTGTGCCCTTAAACTATTCCAATAAAACTTTTCTATAAACGTAAACATTGTTATCTATTTTTTCTTGTCAGATTTAAACAGATTCTATCACAATAATTTCTCTAATTTTATTAGAAGAATATTTAAGATTATCAGATTTGGTTTTATTATAGTTTTCAGCTTTTCAATACCTTTATAATATTTTAAAGCATTGTACAAATATTAGAGAAATATAACTTGGAGCAAAAATTAAAGAAATATTTTAAACAAAAGACAAACAATTGCAACATCCTTCTTCTCTTGTTTAGCTGACTACTTACAGAGAGAAAGAGGGTTTTGCTTGTAGTTAAACAGTTTCATGAATATAAAATGGAGCTTGAATGAGCTAGGGAATAGATAAAGAAACAAAATGATTAACAAATTATTAATTTAATTTGTTTATTGCATTGTTTTCTTTTATGTTTGAGTGGTTCGAAATATTTAGAAAATTTGAGAAACAAAGATTTAATCTTTACACAAAATTCTCATAAATAAATCACCCTAATTTTTGAGAACCACTCATTAATATAATCTTAAATGCTAAATCATCATCATCAGCAGCATTGTCATTACCATTGTCATAATCAACATCATTGTCATCGTTGACATTATTATCAATGTCATCCTCATCATCATCATCAACATCAGCATCGTTGTCATCGTTAATATGTATATATTGCTAACACATTACCGAGTGTATAGGTTTCTTTGTGAACATACATGTCTTTTTATGTTATCTGTATTGATTCTTTCAAGAAATTAGTATGTTCATATTGTGCTAAAAGATATTATGAGATTCTTGTTTCTAGACATGACATAAACTTGACAGAACGAATAGTATTTCTTTGCTTGATAGTAAAACGCATCAAAAAAGGTCTCCTCTTTGTTCCTGTGA
This sequence comes from Octopus sinensis, assembly GCF_006345805.1. Taxonomy (NCBI): domain Eukaryota; kingdom Metazoa; phylum Mollusca; class Cephalopoda; order Octopoda; family Octopodidae; genus Octopus; species Octopus sinensis. The sequence goes on along the minus strand of NC_043010.1, from coordinate 4,414,197 downwards.
TCACAAGAAAAATAGAACTCACTATAAAAGACATACTGGCAGAGGGGAATGTACTCTATAAAAGCAAGTATTATTTTTACGTATTGATTTCTCTCTTTGAAATTTTATTTCATTTGTTAAGATTAAAGAATATCAATTTTATTGATAACATTGATTTCCATTTGAAATCCTACTGTGGTACGTAGCACAAATTTCTATAGGTTTATAAGAGTTTTCTTTCTCATTTCCACCTCAAGAGCCTCTATTGGTCATACTTTAGAAAATGTCTGATGTTACAATAGATTTTCCTAAACACTGAGAACTGCTTAGCTTTTTCAAAGATAAATCTATTTTATTTATATATTTCTTGTATTCTGCAATATGACACAGTTAATAATTATAGTGAAGTCTTTAAGATAAATATTATTGAATAATTAGGTTTTTATTGCCAGTATACATACTTCATATTTTAAAAAAATGTTATATCATAAAACTATATCTAAGTGACATAACAGAATGGAGAAAACTAGTTGTAATATATAATGTTATATTTACAATATTAAATAAAATTGCAAAGATAGTTTTTTTTTGTGTGTGTGTACAGTTAAATTTTGTTATTCAGTATCATAATATAGACCTTTAAAAGAGTTAACTAATTTAATAAATTTGATGCCCTGTGTTGATGTATACAATCCATAAGTCATCAAGAATGCCTATTGCGTAAACATTCTATAAACATCAGTATGCTTGATACAATATTGAACACTGATGCAGATAATCCAAATGAAGCCACATATTCAAGATTTTCACAAATTTACCATAATGCAAGTTGTATATTTCACACAATCTCTATGAGGGAATAGTGTACAAATACACAACTAATACAATCATAAAAACTTAATTAGAGTACAGGTGTAAGATTCATTAGATAAAATGAGGTCAGGTACTGAGAGGTAAAGTGAATACTGATGCTTCAAACAGAGCTTTTCTTTGAAAGAATGAGAAGTCTAATCGAAGGCTGTTGAAGAGCACAAGTAAAAGGTACAGATCTCATTTTATTTCTTTTTGTAATGCTCTCTTCATTGTTATGTGCATCACATTTAAATAAGTAAGACAATAACTCAAGACAAAGTTAAATCAGTAAAAAGATCAGTGCAGCTATGAATGGCTACTAAGTTTTCATTTCTGATATATTAAATTTTAAAACATACTATTTGCAAATAAAGTGATGTTAACTGATGTAAATGTTATTGCGTTTTGGATTAACAACTGCACAAAAGCTAATAGAGAATTCTGGTCCAAACCTTTATGCATCTGGACTTTTGAAGTGGTACATAATCTGTTCTTATTTCATTGAACTTTGAGTATAGCAGAATGGTAATGAATTTTGGATCTGCTTTACGGTTTCAGAATTTCACTTGAAAATCTTCAAAATAGTTAAGATAAATAAAAATAAGACAAGCATTCATGCCAG
>NC_043010.1:4375244-4402744 GCF_006345805.1 Octopus sinensis | reverse complement strand
GGAGCTTACTTTTCTCATTCTAAACCACTTTGAAACTGACAAGCCACTGCTAAAAGACATGCAAGTATATATATATATATATATATATATATATATATATATAGGGGGCTATGTATAAAAGATATATATATACATACATGCATACTATATATATATGTGTGTACGTATTTATATATGTATGTATATGTATATATATATGTGTGTGTGTATATGCTCACATACATCTTTGAATGTAGACAGAGAGAGATAAAGAGAAGGAAATGCAGATGCATCTAAGCAAAGACACCTACATGGATGGGTGTAAGAGAGAGAAAGAAAGATAGATTGTTCTCTTCATATCTTAGACAAAATATAGGCTAAGAAGCTGCTATTAAAATTTCACCAAGTTAGATGAATTTATTCGTAATTTTTATTCTCTTTATCCTAAGGGGCAATCTATTCAACCTTTCATATTCAATTTATTTTTCCCCTTTAACCTACTTAATCTGCAAATAATGTATTTCACTTATTTCAAATAGGCAGCTTTTCACAATAATATATGGCATTTATGAAAATAGATTTTCATTTTCATCACCTTGGCCAAATTAGATTATGAAGCATTTATAATCTATGAAAAAATTTTCTGTGATGAATATATTGTTGCTATGCTTTCCAACCAAAAATGGTGTGAAAGTGTGAAACCTTTGCTTATAGAAGTAAATTGGAATTTAAACTCATAATGCTATTTACTCATGGCTTTGCTGAAGCTTCACTAGATTAGTTTGGACGGAAACCAAAAAATTTAGTAAACACTCCTTCTTAATTTAGATCTACACAGATTTTAATTTAAGATTTGTATTTTTGTGCTAAGCTAATTTTGTAAAGACAGAAATATAAAAAAAAGTAAATGAATAAATGATAAATTTTAATAAGTACTTTTAATTTTATTGAGTGAAAAATCAATTCTAAATGTCTTGAAAAAAATAATGTTTCACTAATTGAAAAATAATCAACTTTTTTCCAGATTTACTTCGTGAGTGAAAAAATCAAGATGGCTACTGTTACTTCTCAGTGAAGACTTATTTGGAGTTGAAACAAATTAATCAGTTTTCTCAGCTAACTTATGATTGAAAATGATGTTAAAATTTTGTGTAGTATTGTTCATTCTTGGAGAATCATTGTCTGTAGATGTTATCTTCCACGTGCCAGAGGGACACAGTCCAGGTACATTTATAGGGAATATTGCTGATGAAACTCATTTTTTGGACAGCATGCCTCCTCAAGAACATGGCTCTGTTACATTCAGCCAGTTACATGAAAGTATTAGCGAAGATTTTGAACTGTTTAACATAACCAACTCAGGTAAAATGTACACAACACAGATATTAGATGCTGAATCCCTCTGTAAATATAATTCAGAATGTTTTAAAATGGTAGAGATTGCAGTCAGGCATGAGGAATCTTTTGTCCGAATTTTGGAAATTAAAATAATCATTGATGATATTAATGACAATGCCCCTGAATTCTCCAGCAAACAAATCAAACTTCAATTTTCTGAAACTGATAGAGAAGGTTTTATGAAATCAATACCAAATGCTTTAGACAAAGATGTTAGTACACTTTACAACCAGATTAATTACCAGCTTTACAAGAACCTAGATGAACCCTTTTCTTTATCAGTTAATAAAAAGGTTGATGGAACAGCTAAAATTGGTATCATGTTAGAAGAAGCACTTGACAGAGAATTAAAAGACAGCTATACTCTGCAGGTTATTGCCAGAGATGGTGGCTCACCACCAAAGGAAGGCATCTTAGATATTCAGATTTCAGTTACAGATGAAAACGACAATTCTCCATCCTTTTCTCAGGATATATATAATGTATCAATTAATAATGGTTTTCGGAAAGATATTCCAGTTTTTGTTTTGCATGCAACAGACTTAGACTCAGGGAAAAATGGTGAAATTTTATACCAATTTGGCTCAAAAACATCTCCTCTGGCAAAATCTCATTTTACAATTAATGAAAAAACCGGAGAGATTTTCCAGTCTCGGACAAACTATGGTGAAAGGAAACAAATGTATAAGCTTTATATTGAAGCTATTGATAATGGTAATCCTCCCTTAAGTTCAACTGCTATTGTTTTGATAAACATATTAAATGAAGAAAATAATGCTCCAAGAATCGATATGAAGTTTGTTTCAAAGTTTGAAGGCAACCGAGTAACAATATCGGAAGGAGTAAAAGTTGGGAGTTTCATTGCTTATGTGAAAGTTATAGACAATGATGTTGGTTTGAACGGAGAGGTTTCCTGTCAGCTCGAACACGACAAACTGGAACTCAGAAGTCTGGGAACAAACAAATACAAAGTAGTCATCAAAAATACGGTAAACAGAGAAAGTCAAAGTCAACTTAATTTTGCAGTTGAATGCGAAGACAAAGGGATGCCACCGTTACTAACCAAAAGAATGTTTACAGTCCAAGTAAAAGATGTCAATGACATACAACCACATTTTACTCGTGATGTTTTCAAATTTTTAACTTATGAAAATGAGAAACCAAATTTTCCAATTGGTTTGATAAATGCAACTGATCAAGACCAAGGATCTGGTGGTCGACTTTCTTTCTCTTTGTTGAATGACCACAACCATGCTTTACCTTTTAAGATATCCAACTTTGGATTTATTGTAACAACTCAAATGTTGGATCGGGAACAACAAGACATCTATAAATTTAAGGTTTTAGTCAAAGACAATGGTATCCCGCCATTAAGTAACACTGCCACTGTAATTGTTGAAGTTATGGATAAAAATGACAATGCTCCATATTTTACATTTCCCAGTGTTAGCCCTTTCACTTTAGATGTTCACTACCATCCACAGAGTAATAGTGACATTACAACCTTGAGAGCTTCCGACAGAGACAGTCACGTGAATGCTTTCCTCAAATATGAAATACTTTCTGGAAATGGAAAACAATTATTTACAGTAAATCCTTACACAGGAACTTTGTCTTATTATCGAACAGTTTACCAAAATGATGCAGGATTATATGATCTTCAGTTTGTTGTCAAAGACAGTGGCACACCAGTTTTATCAGCAACAACTATACTGTCTTTGACACTGACTGTCAGTAACAATACGTCTAAGATGTTTACACCTATAGGCATAGAGGCTGATAAAAAGATACATTTTAATTTAGTTGCTGTCATAGTTATTGCAGCTGTCATTGTATCTGTTGCTATTGTGGTTTCCATTGCAATATGTATCATTCAGAAAAACAACCAAAGAAAATTTCTCTATACTAACGATGTAGGTGGGAATAATAAGTTTGCTGAAGAGAGGAGACCATCAGAATATGTTTCTGAGACTGTCTCTCCTCAATATGATATTTCTATTACAATGGTATCTGACAACAGCATGAAAAGAAATACACAGACAGCTACACTTAAAAAAGAATCACTTCCCAGACATAAACCTGGACAAAATTGGAAAAATTCCCCAACAGGAATATTACACCAAAATATTATCCAAGGGACACATCAGGTAAGTTTTTACACTTATAATTTCTATTGAAATATTTTGTTACTTAATCAATATCAATAAGAAAACTCTACTAAATCAGAACTTGGAATTAATAGAATTTTGGTTCAAATCCAACTTAAATACATAGCTTCAGCAGTAATAGAATTTGTACAGAAAGTGATTACACAATAGACTCCTATTTCTTGAAATATTCTTATGTCACCTGATATAAATACTCGAGTATTCTGAGATGGTGCCCACTCTTATATTCTCACATGATTTCTCTGGGAGAAAAACTATTTAAGAGAATGCTAAAATAAGTATAAAAAAAAAAAGGAAGTTTGCTGAGAGAATACTAAGAATCTGTAATTGAATACTTCTATGAGATGTGTAGGAGATCATTTTATATATTCTTCTAACTTAATATTTCTTTCAGTTATTCTAATTATCTTTATTCAATTTGTGTCATTAGATTATTTGACATCAGAAAAGACTTTCAAGAATTTAATTATTTCATTCAAACTGAGTTAAAAAAAATTTTTGCAAAAGTATTTGAGAAAATTCTCAGTTCACATTCAGAATACAAGGCCTGGTAATTGCAACATTGTACAAAGACAGACCAATGCAAAAGGATGTTAAGGTGTGATTGATAGTTTTCAACAAATTTATCATATCAATTGATAATAGAAAAAAAAAAGTTACATAGAGAATCGAGTTACAAGAAGCAATAGTAAAAAAGAAGTAACAAATTTAATCAACTATCAGTGAAGATATAGAGGCTATAGTTAAGTGATAGTGACATTTGACAGAAGGAAAATGTGTCATGTTACTAAACAGTGCTGATATCATGTCTTTATCTGTCCATTAGTGTTGAATCTTGGCTTATTGATTGATTAATAAATATTCCTTGCTTCCTCCTGTTTTCACACATCCAAGTGTGTTTTACAATGTAACTCCTAATTAATTGATTCAGTCTTTCAGATAGAAGTCTAAACATTTGGATTATAGAATTACCAGCATTGTATTGAAACCTTGATTAACATCTTCTGTCCTACTGTGCACCTCAGAACACACTAGCATTTTTTTTTTTTTTTTGTATAATACATTTAGTTGAATCATTGTATGATGAGGGACATGCCCTTGATTAAATCTAGTTGACAGGCAGAAGTACATTTTCACATGCACACAACTACACACACACACACACACACACATACACACACACATACGCATACACGCACATGCACAGACATATGCACAGACAAACATACAGCCATACATATACACCCGCACGCACATACTAAAATACCATGCACAGATATTCATACAAATAGAAATAATGGGCAGCATCAGAATAAATATGCAAGAGTTAATACCACATACAGCAATCAAGGAAGATTTCATTGGCTATAAGAGGAATGAGATGGCTATGAGGGAAAAAATTAATAGCATGATTAATGTGAAAAAGAGATGGTACATTTCGAGAATGGTTTTATAGAGAATTGCATAGAGATAGAATAAACAGAACAGATTTTATAATAACATCTGACTTCATGACTATTTTAGTGTTATCATTGAGTAAATTGAAATATAAGTAACTTCCTTTACATTTGTAATACCAGCATAACATCAATGTTGTCTGAAATATTTTTGGACTCTATAAATGGTATTAGCTAAAGTGAACAAAGAAAGATAAATATTTATAGGAAAATGTACATTTTTTTTTTCCTTACTTTCATTTCAGTCTTCGAAATATCAAATGTAGGTTATCATAACAGCATGATCGTGACACTATTCTATTAGATAAGCTATTTCTTTTCCAAATGCCAGTTAAGATTTGATGCCAGCATCTTCCCATGGTTGTGGCAGAACTCACTATTTTCTTCAAATATCAATCAGGAGTTCAGTGTTACAGTATTTCCTCCTGTGGACATCTGTATGAAAAAAAAAGGTCTTTGAAGATCCTTTATGGAAGAGTTGATTTTTAAGAGTCAGAGAGTTATCAGTAAAAGAATTCAACAAAAATTTCGTACAAGACTTGGTCAATGAAGCACTTGAAGGATGGCAGGTGGCCTCATTCTCCATTGAAGCTTTTGGCTACCATGGCTCTCCAGCTAGATTGGTGCACCAGAACCCAGATAGCTGAAGAAGCCACCAAGGAGATAGGCATAGTAGCCAGCTGTGGTTAGCAAGAGACCAAAGTTGGAACCCTTTTATAGACTAAGACTAATTCAGTCCTTGCTGTCCCTTTCAGGCAAAGCATAGAGGCTAAGGATTCAGATGTGACCCTGAAACATCTGCTGATGATATGGAAGGGTTTCTAAAAATTGTGATGGACTTAAAAGAGCTTGCAATACTTCTGAGTAGTTTCTGTACTTAATACATGGGTAAAGTATCTCCAATGTTTATTTTCCCTGGGTTATCATTTGCTATATATAAATTTTGATCGTGAGTACTGAAAAAAATTTGTGTACCAACAAAAGATATACTGAGCATTATAAAGAGGTGAATCTTTAAAGTGTCTTGTGTCTCACAAGTTTTGGCAATTAACTGAAAGCTTATGGCATTAAATAAAAACTGAATATAGATCTTCCCAGAACAGAACATCAGACTATCACAAGTAAGACTTCCAAAATTTCTGGCCAAGTCCTCAAGTCTAGATGAGCTAAAGATTACAGAATTAACACATTTGGCAATTATGATTTCTAACGTACTACCTTCAGTATGCAACCATTTCAGAACTATCTTTTAAAGGATGTGTGTTGTGATGTTCATGCCTTTACCAATAATAGCTTATAATTGAAATTGATGCAAAATCATTTCAACAGTGAATTAAAATCCGACAGTAGATTCTGTTTACTGTCAACCACTCACAAGAAACTAACCTAAATAATTTAGGCTTAAATGATGTATTTTTTCATAAAAATGTACATACAAACATTTACATATGAATGCAGGTGTGTATGTGAAAGAGTATATGAATATATGTGGTGTGTGTCTATGTACATGTTTAAGCACAATTTAGCAGATTGCTTCTGAATCACAAGTTGTTCATTTTCATCTCGCTGTGTGATGTCATGGTCAAGAAACATTTTCTGTAACCTCATGTTCATCTATCTGTGTAAGTGAAATAGGGTAGATGGGAATTATATGGAAGCATGGTGGCTGGATTATACTGTACTTCAAAGGCCTGACCTTGTCACATAGTGGTACACGGACTCTGCCAGCGAATTGCATTAAGGATACGCAACATGTTTGTGGATTACTCAACCGCTTACATGAGTTTGATAATTCTGCGGATCAAAAACCAGTTGATCAAAATCATGGTTGAAAACTCTGATTGCAATCCATCAATTTGTGTGTGTGTATGTGTGTGTGTGTGTATGTGTGTGTGTGTGTCTGTCTGTCTGTCTGTATGTATGTATGTCTGTACGCATGTATGTATGTACAGGGTGGCCCAAAAATCATTTGATCATTTCAAAATATAATAACCCTTCTGCTTATTAAATATTTACATTTATTTTTTCATAAACAATAAATACACTTCGTGAAAAACATTTTTAATTAGTTTTAAAAATGATGTTCCTTTAAATGGCCATCATTTCATTCTTGAGAATGGTGAGCTCTTTCTAAAGAGAGTTTCATCACCATTTGCAATGTTTCTTGGCTTATTCCTTCAATTTCTTCACCTTAAACTGCTGGCTGGTTCGAGGTTTGTTATGGTATACTCTATCTTTCAGATATTCCCACAAGAAAAAGTCTGGAGCCATTAAATCAGGTGAGCATGAGGGCCAATTGAATTTAGAGTTTCTTGATCTGGGCAGCATACACTAATCCTACCTGATAATCTGCTGTCTTCAGTTCCTGCACTAGCTGTACTTTGTATGGAAATAAATTCAGCATACTTTTAATCTTCCATAGTGAGCTTCAGGATATACCCAGCTGCTGGGACTGCCTTCAGGTTGTTGTCGGAGGCTCTTCTTCAATGCTCCACTTTACATGTAGCCTTCCCACATGTGGTAAATTAATTACAGACCCCTGTTGTTCAAACCACTGGAGTAAGTTGAATACTGCTAGTTTAAACGGTGATTGTCTGATCTGAAAATGACAAATGTAAGCTCTTTGTACTGGCACATTTGGTCGTTGATTTTTGTAGATAAAATCTGATTAATTTATATTGTTGTTCTGTCGTGAATTTCAAATTACATGCCAATAATTTAAAACAGAAAAGTTGAAAAAAATTAATTGTAGTAAAGTTACTATATACATACATATGTATGCATGTATGTATGCATGGATGTATGCATGTGTGCATGTATGTATATAATGTATGTAATGTATGTATGAATATATGGATAGATACAAATAAAAATATATGTATATATACACACACACATACATAGCGACATAAATACAGAAACGTTCATATACATGTATACATAACATATACACGTGTGTGTGTGTATATGTGTATATATATATTCAGGGTGGAGTGAATAAACTGCCATCTAAATTATGCAAAAATGAAAATAACACTTGACATCTCATTTTAACAGATATATTTACCAAAATTACATAAAAATGTCTTGAAATACTAAAGAGTAAATTTAATTCAATAAAATCGCCATTGGCATCAACCATGTCCTCCAGATGACTTCAGATTCTCCTGCAACTCTTCTGGGAGGTCTCTTTGTTTAAGTTGGTGAATGCTGCCATAATCCTTGCCTTTAGTTCATCTTTGGTGTTATAAGGAGTTTTGTTGGTTTCTCACTCAACTGCACCCCACACATAATAATCAAGGGGGTTGCAGTGTGGGGAGGTAGGTGGCCAGATGTTAGGAATGATGTGGTCACAGAAATTGCCTGACAGCCATACCTGGGCCCTCCTGCTTGTGTGTCATGGTGCAAAGTCCTGTTGCCAGACATATGGTCTTACAGTAGCCACCCTCTTGACCCAGGGTAGCACTACTTCTTCGAGGTACTTGATGTAGGCCTCCATATTGAGACTGAGGCTATGTGGATAGATGTATAGAAGCATAACGTCACCATCACTAGTGATCCACCATGATGTTAACTAGAAGTTTGATTTTTATCACTCTTGGTACATGTTTTGGGGACACAGCAAGCCAACTGTTGTTCTGTGTGTTCACCATCTGTTTCTATTGGAGCTTCTGGCATGATATCCAAGCAGTACAGCATGTTGTTTCTAAATTTCTGGCTGAGTGAATTGTGTTATGGTGCTGATTTTCTCACAGACAGTGCCCAACTGACCCTACTATACTTTGTAGTCAATAAAATCAAAAACAAATAATGCACTTGTGCAAAATTACAAATATAAAATGGTGACAATTTATCCATTGCACCCTTGCTTGAAATGAGGAGTAGATAGACAGCTGACAACTGATGAAGGGTCGTTCTTTATATTACTTATCCTGTTTTCCATTTGTCTCTCTCGTCTGCATATTGAACTCATTTGTTCTCATATTTCATGTTGTTTACTGTTGGTGACGTCCTGTACCCATATATGTATGTGTGGTAACAGATATATATATATATATATATATGTATATATATGTATATATGTATATATATGTGTGTGTTTGTGTGTATACACACACATACATACCTACATACATACTTACCTACCTACATACCTACCTACATACATACCTACCTACATACATACATACAGACCGTTGGGGCAAAGTTCTCTGTGGCAAGATATCTTCCTGATGCCGACCCCTATCTGTTACCAGACAAGCTAATAGTCTTCCAGTCTATCAAATAACAAACAGCCAAGACATAGTTACACAGAGGAGAACTGGAAACAAATGATGCCATCCAACACCAGAGAACACATGTGAAGATGAGGGAAAACTCACACACACACATGTACTCACACGCACACATGCACTCACACGCACACATGCACTCACAGACATTAACATTTATTCATTCATATCTGACAAGATGGCCCAAAGCGATAGTATAAGCACTTGCCCAAGGTAGCTCACAGTGGAACTGAACCTTAAAGGACATAGTTAGAAGGCAAACTTCTTAACACCATGGCCATGTTGGAGCCCATACATATATACATACATACATATATATAATTTTACATCTCTCCCTCTCTGTATATATATATATAATGTATGAAGTTGTATGGCTCAGTGGTTAGAGGACTGGGCTATTTGTTGTGTTCTTGAGCAAGACACTTTAGTTCACATTGCTTTAGTTCACTAGGGTATAGAAATGGTGCCAAGCTGTATTGGCCTTTGCCTTTCCTTTGGACAACATTTGTGGCATGGAGCAGGAAGACTTGTATGCATGGGTGACAACCGGTCTTGCACAAACAACCTTGCCCAGACTTATGCCTGGGAAGGGTACTTTTTTGGTTCAATTGCATGATCATTCATGAATCTCCTTCTCTCTCTCCATATATATACATACATACATACATACATATATATATATATATATATATATATATAATATATATATATATATATATATATATATTATATATATATATATATACATATATATATATACATATACATATATATATATATATATATATATATATATATATATATATATATATATATATTATATATATATATATATATACATATATATATATACATAATTAATCTTAGCTGTACTTTAGTCATATGCACTTGCCATAGATAAGACTAGAAGCTGGCTCACTAAATTTCCACAGGCTCCCGTTTATCAGACTTAATGAACTTAATATGTTTCCGATTCATTTCATCCCCACTAAAATATCTCTAAATGAAAATGGAAAAATATTCAGGAACAATATAAACTCTTGATATTGAAACAAGCCACCCTAAAGAAAAAAATATTCTTGTTTATCAATACAGTTTTAATCAACAACAATCGTTGTCTTTAAAATCATTGTCTTCATTAGACTTGGTAAATTAAACATTTTCTTGTGTCTCTGATGTCTTTATTACATCAATGTTCATAATTATTATTAGTAGTTTTGATCTCTGGAAACCTTTTCTGTATCATAAGTTGGAACTTAGTAAAATTCTTGCTTTGAATGTATAAAATTTGGTTTATTCATTCTTGATTCTATAACCAGATAGAAATGTCTTTAATTTAGTTCTAAATGGCAGCTGAACTTTTACTGTGTTTACCTGATTCTCTTACAGGATTCTTTATACCTGTGCACATGTGTCTGTGTCTGTGTCTGTGTGTGTCTGTGTCTGTGTGTGTGTGTGTCTGTGTGTGTGCACACATGCTCATGTATATAATACATTTTGATCAGACTCCAAAAGTCTTAATAAAATTCTTAAATATAGAGAAAATACGAAATATTCATGTAAAACATTCAACAAATGAAAGTTCTTCTTAAGAGATAACAATGCTATTGGCACATACACATGCATGCATACACACACACATATGTAGTTCCTCGTGTGTATATATATATATATATATATATATATATATATAGATAGATAGATAGATAGATATATAGATAGATAGATAGATAGATAGATGATAGATAGATAGATAGATAGATATAGATAGATAGATAGATAGATAGATAGATAGATAGATAGATAGATAGATAGATAGATAGATAGATAGATAGATAGATAGATAGATAGATAGATAGATAGATAGATAGATAGATAGATAGATAGATAGATAGATAGATAGATAGATAGATAGATATCTACACACATATTTTTATATATCTTTTATCTTTAATCTTTTATGTGTTTCAGTCACTGGTGTGCAGCTATGCTGGGGTGCCCCCCTGAAGGGTTTAGTCAAACAAATTGACCCAAGTACTTAGTTGTGGAGCCTGACACTTTCTTTTGCCAAACTGCCAAGTTAAGGGGACATAAATAAATCAACATCGGTTGTCAAGCAGTGGTAGGTGACATACATACACAAAGATATGCACATATTTACATACATAGATATATATATAGATGTATGTATGTTAATGTGTGATGGGCTTCTTTCAGTTTCCGCCTATCAAATCCACTCAGAAAACTTTCGTCATCGTATGGCTGTAGTAGAAGACACTTGCCCAAGGTGCTGTGCAATAGGATTGAACCTGGAGCCATATGGTTGGGGAGCAAACTTATATCACACAGCCATGTCCCATGCCTGTGCCCAGAAAATAATAAGCCTCCCCAGCAGGGAATCAAATTCCAGTCTTCTGTGAGACAAGCAATTATAGATATAAACAGATTTATATATATAATTGCTGCTTTCTCGTATATGAGCAAAGCCATTGCTAGAAAGAATAGTTGAAATGAGTCGTTGATGATGCAAAGTGAGGCCCTTGTATGACCCTTGAGCCTGGCCAAAGATTTGCACAGCTGTGCTGGCTGGCAGAAGGAACAGGTGCCACATTATGAAGTCTTTAGACATTTCTTTTCAAACCTCCAGCTGAAAGGCATGCCTTTCCACAGGTTGCACAAGTTCTGTTGTGAGCAACAGCCATATCACAATTTACAAGGGGTTGATTCCTGCGAGTTTTCTGATGGCTGACCAGGCCTGCATGACTAAAGTATTTCCTTCCACAAATCGCACGCATAAAAAGCAACACCCCTTCATTTTCCAGTGTCATTCTTTCTAAAATATAAACAGGTATATCATCATCATCATCATCATCGTTTAACATCCGCTTTCCATGCTAGCATGGGTTGGACGATTTGACTGAGGACCGGCAAACCAGATGGCTGCACCAGGCTCCAATCCGATCTGGCAGAGTTTCTACAGCTGGATGCCCTTCCCAATGCCAACCACTCTGAGAGTGTAGCAGGTGCTTTTACATGCCACCTGCACAGGAGCCAGTCCAGTGGCACTGGCAACGACCTCGCTCGAATGTTTTTCACATGCCAGTAAGGCGACGCTGATATATATATATACAGACAAACAGACAGACAGATAGATAGGTACAATTTATAAGTAGTTTAACACTCCAGTTATTTGTAAAAGTTTAACAATTAGTGTCCTTTATTAAAATTAGAGTGTCTCAGTTAGCAAAAATATAATCAAACTATTTCCATTAAAATATTTATTTAAAATATAGTTCATTAAACTTTTTACAAGTTTTGTATAAGGTTTGTCTAGCACATTATTAATGCTGAAAGAATTTGTTATCAAATATGCAAGAAGTATATTCTTTTTGCATATTCCCCAAAATTTTGGGGGAGGGGGCCAGTCAATTAGATCAAGCCCAAAACACAACTGGTACATAATTTATTTTCCCTGAAAAGATGAAAGGCAAAGTCAACTTTGGCAGAATTTGAACTCAGATGCAAGAGATATATTATTTGATCAGTCACCTGTCTCAGCTTACTGTCAAATTCTATGATTCCATAAGATAATGTACAACACATGATATTGAGTATTTTATAACATTACCTGCAGATATGTTTTCTTTATTTTTCATGTAAATCTCCACAGAAATATTCTTGTGCAATCCTCATACAGGTTGAACTTAAAGTTTTAAATGTACAGGCCTACAAAATACAAAACAAAGAAATGTTTTCTTCGACTACTTCAATGTACTAGCTCAAGGGTTCGCAAACAGGGGTATGCATGATCCCATGTGTAACCATGAGAAATTGCAAGGGCACACAAGGGTTGTAAAAGCACTGGAATTTTGAAACAATCACAATGACCAATATGCAACTCATGTACCTCAAAGTTATGAGGTATAATTGTTTCAATACAATTATCATCAGCAAGGGACTCTGCAACCCCAAAATCAAAATTTCAGCAAAAATCAATTTTAGGAGAAACAAATTTCTTCTAACCCTTTTACTAGAACAGTGGACAGGGAGCTATTAATTGAGAAATGTATGCAAGTGTGCCTTTCTGAAACTGAGTCTAGGTTTGAGTTACTTGTTAGAAACATTCAAGTTCCTCAATCTAATAAAAATATAATATTAAATTAACTGAAATTCTTGAGAACCGAAAGTTGATTAAATTGAATCAGTAGTGAACTGTGCATTATTCTACTGACCCCAGGAGGACAAAAGGCAATGTAGACCATGGCAGGATTTGAATTCTATGAAATAAATGAAATTAGATTAAAAGTAAATCAATAATATGTATATGTATATATATATATATATGTGTGTGTGTGTGTTTGTGTGTTTGAGTTTGTCCCCCTAACATCGCTTGACAACTGATGCTGGTGTGTTTACGTCTCCGTCACTTAGCGGTTCGGCAAAAGAGACTGATAGAATAAGTACTAGGCTTACAAAGAATAAGTCCTGGGGTTGATTTGCTCGACTAAAGTCGGTGCTCCAGCATGGCCGCAGTCAAACGACTGAAACAAGTAAAAGAGTAAAACAGAAACAATGGGTTTATTGCCTGTTCTATGGTGTCCAACTATTTTACCTAATATTCTTCACATTGGGTACACCAATGCTAGACATGTAGGGGATATGTTGGAAGAAGATGTTTGAGAACTCCTGTACTAGATCCAACAAACAGAGAACTGGTTAATCAAGTTACAGTTTATTCATAAACTAAGATCAAATTTCATATTTTGCTCGCTTGGAAAAAAATTACATTTAAAAGTAAATTCTGAAAATTGCTGCAGCATCAAAATATTGCTTAATATTTTCATTAATATTTCAAGGACAGAGTGCAGTTGTGATGAGTGAACATAAACAATTAAAGCCTCTAGCTTGAATCATTACAGTATGGCCTGGTGTAACTTCATCAGTTTATATGGAATATGATAAAACGATAGAACATTTATGCTATGATGAAAGTAATACAATTTTAACCATGAGACTGGAAGGAAGTAAAATATTCTTGTTTTTTATTTATATTATGCAGTGAGAGCAAAATTTAATTATGATAAATCTATATTGTTTGAAGAATGTTAAGATATCAAGATTAATAAAGTTCAAGTTAGGGATGTAGGTCAATATAAAATTGAGTGGTGAAATGCAATTTTATTATTTTTTAAAAATATTTCTTATAATATTTTATTAGAAATCTGAAGACATTTTATCAAATTATTTAATAAGGAATTTTTCTGAGAAATATTTAATGTTCTCTAGGATTTCAATCACAATGGTATGGCTCTCTTAAAAGTCTTATGATCGGTAAAACAAACATATATGTAAGCTTGTACATAAGTATATACTTATCTATGTATGTGTGTATATGTATACATGGATATATACAGACACACACACAGAGACATACATATATATATGTAAGTATGTATGTATGTATGTTTGTATGTATGTACAAACATACATATATGCATACAAACATACATACATACATACATACATACATACATGCATACATACATACATACACACATACATACATACATACATACATACATACATACATACATACATACATACATATATGCATATATACATATTAATGATTTGATCTGAAGGAAGGATTGTGTTATTGGGTTATTAGCCTTTGCAGATCCCGCAAGACAGTGAAATCAATTAAATAAGTTCATGAATGCATGAAGAATATGGGAAGGGAAGGATTTCTAGAGAATTGACCTTCTGGAGAAAAAAGGGCAGCGTACAGTGGTTAGTGCAGGGCTTGAATTGGGTGGACTTAATATAAATTATAAGAGGAGAGACAGCAAGGGAGTCAGAAATGTCTTAGTAGGTATGGCATACGGTGGCCAGCTCTGAATAGCTGATATTCTTATTGAAAAAGCAGAGTAAGGAAACACAGCACATTTGTGAGCCAGTTGGTGAGTGTCTTCATGCCAATCCCTTATTTGGCCTATTGTAGGATGCTTCTCAGTTTGGTTCTGTTGGTCTTATTCTACTTTATTTCACCTCCCTTATGGCAAAATTTGAAACCATTATTATGGTTGTTGCTGTTATTTTATTTTTACTGAGTTGCTACGTTGTGGAAGTGTAAACAAACCAACATCAGTTTTCATCTGGTGAAAGACAAACACAAACACACAGACACATATATATATACACATACATTCATGCATACATATATATGCGTGTGTGTGAGTACATATATATATATATATATATATATATATATTGGAAGGTTTGGAGATGATGTGCAGGTACACACAGGAACTTAGTTTGATTTGAAAACCCCACTAGAATGGGAGAAAGCGCTAATACATGATCTAAGTTATATGATGTATAAAAAATGTAATATACAAATAAACATCTGTAAATATAAACCATCCGATTTTCTGAGTACCTCATTTCTTCTAATATATATATATATATATACATGTAGCATCCACACAATCACAGATATTCAAATGCCAGAGCAGTAACCTACTGAAGATTTATTTGAGATTCCTTATTTGATTATTTTTTCCCTATTAAATAAATGTATGAAACATAAAGCTACACCTTCAAATGAAGGGTACAAGGCTACCCAAGTGGACTCCAAGACTGAAAAGAAAATTAATATTTTCCAAAAGTATGTCTATTGGAACTAATGCGTATTTTGTCTGATTTTTTTCCTTCTGCTTTAATAATAAGCATGTGAGCCAAGAAGTTAAAGGTAACAAACATTCAGCTGATCTGGTACCCATTTTTGCTTACAAAGATGAATTTCATTTCATGTTTGTATAGTACCTATTTTAGAATATCTGCAAGAGACCCTTGGAGGTTGAGCATCTTTCCCAGAGATGCAACACATATCAGAAACAGTTGATATGAATTACCGACTGTTTGAAGCTGCCAAACAGACAAAATGAGAATGGAATCAATTATGAAATGATATTAAAATGCATAAGTAAATTAAAGTTTGTGGAACTATCCAATGTAAGCTAACTTTAACCTTTTAGTGTTTGCATTATTCTGCCAAAATTAATCCTTTTTTTACCCACATTACCTTGAACTAATCAGGCATTATCTTGTAGCTTTGAGATTTTGATGAGGTAGTTGTTAATTTTTAAAACGATATTGTAGGGGTGGTGTGAGAGACCAGATCTGGCCAGTTTGAACATAAAACAGGCAGAATACTTTTGGCCGGATATGGCCGGTTTAAATGCTAAAGGGTTAAACCATTATGTAAATGTTGAAACAATTGGACAGTACAGTGGACAGGTTTTATTATGTTTATTTATGAGAGAGTATTCAGGCAGAAGTAGGGTTCATAAGAAAGATACAAACCTAGAAATTTGAAAGCAAATTTAGCAGCCATTTTGTCATTGTTTATCTCCAGATGAACTCTGAGTAGAAATACGTTAAATGTATTCCACTTAAGACATCCACATCATTTTAGAGACATCTTCAACTACATAATCTAATACGTCCTTTCCTTTATTGCAGATGAGGGAGAATAGGCTGATATTTCTGCATTCTGAACAGCTACCTAGAGGTTCTTTTACTGACTCTTGACGATATGATAGTTATCGCATTTATGGCAGGAGTTGAATTGGAACACATTCATTAGAAACTTAACAATTTTACCAAACTTCTGATATCATCTCTTTCACGTGCCATTCCTAAAGGCATAGGTGACCATGGCCTTCCACATTCCTCTGCTCACAACTTAGCACATTATTGACCTGGTCCTTATGAAGCTAGCTACTAAGGTTATCATATAAACCTTGGCTCTCTTTCTTCCCCAATGTTTTTCTTTCAGTTTTTCCATCATTATCAAGTGCTCAATGTATTTTCTTTTCATATGCTGTACACTTAACTAAGCCTGTTGTCTCCTTATGTTGTTGAAAAGATTACTGATGGTCTTTACTCATATAAGAACCTCACTGTTTGTCACTATTTTATCTACATAAGATACCCTCAGTATTTATCTCTGCAGCTCTGATAAGCTTCTGCACTTGTTAGTTGATAATCCATCAAATCACATAACCATATATGAGGATAGGTTGAATGTATGCCTCCAAGACTCATTCCTCGCTCTTATAGATAGCTAATTATTCAACAAAATATGTTTGATCTTACCATAAGCAGGCTTGGGATACCATTTCATACCGGAAGATTCCCTATTCCAGATCAGCAGAGAAAAAATGGAAGTCGCTTGTACTCACAATCATTTATTGGACAATGTATTGAAATGTGAGCCTGATGGAAAAGATAATTGTCCATTCCAATTTTCTACACAATTGAATCCGAAACCTATCTGAAGAATATTCATGCACAAATGAAAATCCAGAAAGAATTCTCTTTCTGAAATATTTTATCTCCATTCAGACATTCAACTAGCGAAGGGACAAATCATATATGATTAATCTTTCATTTGTTTGTTTATTATTTTTTTTACTTGTTTCTATAATTGGACGGCAGTCATGCTAGGGCAATGCCCTGAATGGTCTTTCAGTCAATCAAATCAACTCCAATACTTATTTTAAGACTAGTTCTTATTCTATCAGGCTCTTTTCACTGAACTGCATCGTTTTAAAGTCCACTTTTCCATACTACCATGAGTTTGGTGAAATTTAAAGAGGCAGATTTTCAATGGTCAAATGGTCTTCTTGTTGTCAAACATCATTCTGTTTCCAAGTAAGGTAATATTTCCCCCATGACCAACACAAAAGATTGGAAAATAAAGGACAGTGCATGTGTGATGGTGATGCTCATTTTCAACTATGTATGTATGTATGTATGTATGTATGTATGTATGTATGTATGCATGTATGCATGTATGTATGCATGTATATATGTATGTATGCATGTATGTATGTATGTATGTATGTATGTATGTATGTATGTATGTATGACAGGCTTCTTTCAGTTTACATCTACCAAATACGTAAGGATTTGATCAGCCAGAGCTGGAGTAGAAGACACTTTCCCAAGTGCTATACAGTGGGACTGAACACAAAACTATGACTGACTCCTTTCTAATTTTTAGGCAGTGGGATGTGATTTAAAGGAGATGTAGATGCTATTTCCAGCCAGTCAAGCAACTATGTACAAGCTGAATATAAAGCATGGACACTCATTTCTATTTAATTGTTTAGAATTAGAAATATTATTATTTCTAAGTCTCTCTGAAGGAGACTACGGCAGCAGTACTAGATATTAACAGTTATCGCCAAGCTAATATGGCAGTCCATAAACGGCAACTTTCGTCCTATATTTATGGACTGCCATATTAGCTTGGCGATAACTGTTTACAATTTGTTTTTTCTGATTTGGTTAAAACAAAATACCAGAACATTTACTAACCTGTTAAGGAACAGAATGTTTCATCCTTTCAGTTAAAGTGGGAACTAGTCTTAAAATAAGTATTGGAGTTGATTTGATTGACTGAAAAACCATTCAGGGCATTGCCCTAGCATGACCACCGTCCAATTATAGAAACAAGTTAAAAAAAATAAAATAAACAAATGAAAGATTAATCAAACAAAAGTATTTATTTTAGTGGAGAGTTATCAATTTTTGCAGACTGAGACATTTGCTAATTCAACATCTTACACATAGACACATGCACAAAGCTCTGTAAAGAGTTACTCAGCCACTCAACTGTGAGTCCACCACATCTTATAGTGGAACCAATTGTATGCTAACAAAGTTCATAAGATAATCATTTATTCCATTGCCACCTCTTCTCTTATTACCACTTTTCACTTGACCAACACTTCCTTCAGAGGCATACTTATTGAGTTCTACACCAGCTTGTTAGCATCACAATACCTAAGCAAAATATTAAAACGCACACATAAAATATAAATATATAATAGGAGTGGCTGTGTGGTAAGTAGCTTGCTTACCAACCATATGGTTCCGGGTTCAGTCCTACTGCATGGCACCTTGGGCAAGTGTCTTCTACTATAGCTTTGGGCTGACCAAAGTCTTATAAGTGGATTTGGTAGATGGAAACTGAAAGAAGCCCGCCGTATATATATATGTGTGTGTATGTTTGTGTGTCTGTGTTTATCCTCCCAGCATCACTTGACAACCGATGCTGGTGTGTTTATGTCCCCGTTACTTAGTGGTTCAGCAAAAGAGACTGATAGAACAAGTACTAGGCTTACAAAGAATAAGTCCTGGGGTCGATTTGCTCAACTAAAGGTGGTGCTCCAGCATGGCCACAGTCAAATGACCGAAACAAGTAAAAGTGTAAAAGAGTAAAGAGTATATACATACACAAACACTCTGTCTGTCTGTCTGTCTCTCTCTCACTATCTATCTATGTTCTCTCTCTCTCTCCACCCTCCACACACACACACTCACTCATATATTTGAATACAATATTGTAAACTATTGCAAAAGTATGCTTGGTCAAATAAATCTCAGCTTAGGAAAGACTGACATACAAAGAGATGTCGTATTCAAATTGTATTCATTCTGTTACCAATATACTGATTGTACTGTTTTTTTCTATTTCAAGGACCTTCTATAGACAGATTCACACACATACACACATAATCTATATATATGCATGTATGTGAATGTGTTTGTATGTGTGTGTGTAAATGTATGCACGTCTTTAGAGTCACTATGTTTCCATTTATATTCTACTAGTGACTTAAGGAATTCTTTGCTGGTTCTGATTCATTTGCCACTGAGAAACTCATAACAATGTGGCCATGCCTCTACCATGAATCAGATGTCCAATCTCTAATCAAAGAAATGAAGACCATTCTTAATATACAAAGACACATACATGCATCCTGTCATGACATAGTAACCACATATACAAACATATACTGCAGTTTGTACATATATGCAAGATCTAATGCTTCTATCAAGAAATATTAAGTATTTTGTTACTAACCTGGCTAAAACCGGCTCTGGCTCTGTGGTAAAATGTCTTGTTTTCATAAGTTTTGAATTAAAATATTTTACCAAGCCTTAGTCACAATTTGCGTTCCTAACACTAGGTTAACGATAACTAAGTCATTTTACTAAATTCTTTGTTATATTTAAAATAATTGAAAGAAACACAGAGCATCTCAAAATAAATACAGTAACGAAAGGGTTAAGTATTTTTTCTTCTATCCGTTATATCAAAAATACATAAGAAATGTATGAATGTCACATAATCCCAATTGAATTCCACGGAAAAATTTGTGGCTTACTGTTTTTGTCAGAAATCAATACTTTGCTTCTACTTGTACAGAGTGAACGTAGTAGAATTAACATGCAAACAGCCACATGTTATATTGCCAAGTCGAAAGCACTAAACTGTAGCATCTCTTTGATAATTTACAGTTGTGAGTTTGATTCCTGCCAAGATCAGCTTAGCTTTTAAGCCCCAACAGTTAATATAATAAATACTTGGATAGGCAATAAAAGATTATAGCTGAGCTGGTGTGTCAAGATAATAAGCCCTACAAGCATTGAAAGTCTGGTTTCAGTTATTCAATAACTAATGGTTAATAACCTGATAATGATGAAGATGTGGGAGTAGGTGAGATTAATTAATGTATTTTGGTTTCTGTTATTTGTAGATTGAACATGCTTACATTAAGATGAGACTTTTGATAACCATTTAGCATAGCACCATCTTTATTCTCCTAAACATTATCGCTCATATTCCCCTAAACTTTATCACTCTTATTTCCCTAACAAAGAAACAAAAATGAGTTTAGCTGATTGAATAGCTATCAGTGATCCATTTAAAGAGGAGGACGCATTCCTTGTCCAATATTGACTCATTTTTATATATTTGTGGCCTATTCAATTAAGGCACTGTATGCTCGTATTAAATATACATTGGCAGTCTTTCACAAAAGCAGCAAATTTACATATGAAGAAGACTGATGATTTGATTAGAGTAAACATATACATGCAATCCCTGACTAGAGATGTGAGTAATTCGCATTTATTTGATAATAATAATATTAGCACAGCAGTGTATTTTTAACTTTAAACTATTTCCTCCTCCTCATCATCATCCGCATCATCATCCTCATCATCATCACCATCATCATCATCCTCATCATTCTCCTCCTCCTCCTCCTTCTCCTCCTCCTCATCATCATCATCATCATTATCACCATCATCATCACCATCAACATCCTCATCATTCTCCTCCTCCTCCTCTTCTTCTTCTTCATCATCATCATCATCGTCATCGTTTAAATGTCTGTTTTCTATGCTGGCATGGGTTAGACAGTTTCACAGCAACTGGCCAGCCAGAGAGCTGTCCCGGCTCCATTTGCCTGTTTTGGCCTGGTTTCTATATCTGGACACCCTTCCTATTGCCAAACACTTTACAGAGTGTGCGGGTTTTTTGTTTTTTTTACGTGGCAGCGGTATAGGTGCTTTTATGTGGCACCAGCATGAATACTTTTCCCATGGCACCAGCAAGAGTGCTCTTTATGTGGTGCCAGCATGAGTGTTTTTTTACATGGCATGAACACAAGTGTTGTTCACATGGTGCCAACATGAGAGCTATCTACATGGCAGTGGCACAAGTGCTTTTTACGTGGTGCCAGCATGGGCCATAAAAGACTTGCCAGTATGCATGGGTGGCCACAATTATATTTAGTTTGACATATCTTCTCAAGCACAACAAATTGCTAAAAGTCTTGTTTCCTCATCATGTCCCCAGTGAGGTCCAGCATCTGGAAATCCTTTCTTACCACCTTGTTCAACATCTTCTTGGGTCGACTCCTTCCACAGATTCCCCCCACAATTTCTGTTCCTTGAAATTGTAGTTGCAACAGAATGCTGGAAGACATTAAATTCTGGAATAACCTCACTGTTATTTCTTTTAAGGACATGTATTAGTTTATGATTTAGTTTGAAAAATGAACAATTGAAGATTATCTAAAAGAAAAGCTGCATAACATGGGTGTGCGATTCAAATCAACAAGTGTTTGGCCTTATTTTACATAATAATGCTAAGGGATGTTGTAATTAATCTTAATGCGCCCTTTTAAAGCCTAGCCAGGCTCATGGGCCCAGTTTCACGGTTTCTATGACGTATGTGCTCCCCAGCTGGACGGGACGCCAGTCCATCACAGCCTTACTCATTTTTGTCAGCTGAGTGGACTGGAGCAACGTGAAATGAAGTGTTTTGCTCAAGAACACAACGCATCGCCCAGTCCAGGTATCGAAACCACAATCTTACGATCATAATGCTGACGCCCTAACCACTAAGCCACACGCCGAGGGATGTTGTAAAAGTCAATATTTTAAAAATGGAAATATCGTGTATAGTTTGCATTTACTGATTTCATATAAATATACAGAAGGGCATCCAGCTGTAGAAACACTGACAGATCAGACTGGAGCCTGGTGCAGCCCCTGGCTTCCCAGACCCAGGTCGAACCGTCCAACCCGTGCTAGCGCGGAAAATGGACGTTAAACGATGATGATGATGATGATGATACTGAAGGCATAAATTTAAAAAAAGGACCTGTTTTTGCTAAGTCTTACAATGCAGAAACTAACTCTTGTTTATCTCTTTAGCATTCAGATTACTCTTATTAAGTGTAATGCTTATTTATTCACACTGTTTTGAATTAATCAGTCATTATCTTATAACTTCATGATTTTAATAATTTGGTTGTTTGTTTTTAGAATGTGGCTGTGTGGTAAGTAGCTTGCTTATGAACAACATGGTTCTGGGTTCAGTCCCAGTGCATGGCACCTTGGGCAAGTGTCTTCTACAATAGCCTCGGGCTGACCAAAGCCTTGTGAGTGGATTTGGTGGATGGAAACTGAAAGAAGCCCATCGTGTATATGTATATATATATATATATATATATATATATTATATATATATATATATATATATATATATATATGTATGTGTGTGTATATGTTTGTGTGTCTGTCCTCACCCCGCAACATCCCTTGACAGCTGATGCTGGTGTGTTTATGTCCCCTTAACATAGCGGTTTGGAAAAAAGTGACCAATAGAATAAGTACTAGGCTTACAAAGAATAAGTCCAGGGGTCGATTTGCTCGGCTAAAGGCGGTGCTCCAGCATGGCCACAGCCACATGACTGAAACAAGTAAAAGAGTAAAAGAATAAAGAGTATGGTAGGTGTGAGAGGCTGGTTGGAACATAAAGGAGATAGAATATTTGGGCTGGATATGAACGGGTTAAAGGTTTCTCTTAATTGCTAGAAAATATACATCTGTATGACTGATATTATGAATGGTAGACACATTATTCACATTTTCTCTTGGAGAATGCACCAAACGATGGTGCCAAACTTAAGCTAAGTGAATAATTACTGCTGCTGCAAATTATTATTGTGTTCTGTAACAGCTAGATGTTCTATATATGCTTTCCCTACTGGATGCTGTACAAATGCAACAGACAATGAATTGTGATTCAAACGCCAACGTTCTCCACTCCTATATTGAAAAGTACGAGACACCATTACCACAACAATGATACTGACAACAATGAAGCCCTTCTATCTCGGTAAAGAAGTAACGAGGAATTCAAGTGAAAGAAACTTAGAAGACCAGAAAAGATAGAAAGAACTGATGCAGGCTGTTAGCACCACTTTTCACTTTATTATGAAAAAACTACAATAAACTACTATATAAATCGCAAGACATTGTGCTTAAGAAGGATTGTCCAAGCTACACAAGCAAGGGTAAAAAAATGGTTGTTAACCCTTTAGAACTCAGATTACACTGAGCATATATAATAAATAAGCAATATAAATGTAATGCTTATTACATATCTTTATATATAAAAGTGAAGTTGTGTGCTGTCTGTCTCCTACGATTTAGATTCCTAACTACTCCCACATTTTGCGGTGCAGTTTAACCAAAAGCGGGTATCTTATAGTCGTGATTCATATCGAGCCCTTCTGGGTATTAGCGCGCATCTATGATGAGTCTACGATTTAAAAAAAATTTACCATCATTTTTTTTCCATTTTCAATGCATTTTTTGCTATTTTTTGGCTATAACTCTCTAAAAATGCTTATATAGTTATTTCCCTTACAAACCCGAGCAACGCCGGGCAATACTGCTAGTATAATAAATAAGCAATACAAATGTAATGCTTATTTATTCACATTGTCTTAAATTAATCATGCATGATCATTTCTATGATGTGATCGTTTATTTTTCCCATGACATTATAGGGTGGGTATGAGATGCTGGATCTGGCCAGTTTGAGCATAAAAGAGGCAGAATATTTTGACCAGATATGGCCAGTTTAAATGCTAAATGTAAAATAATGATAATGATGATGATGATGATTATGGTGACAATGATGGTGGTAACAACAGCAGCAACAGTGAGTGGAAGCGCAATGGCCCAGTGGTTAGGGCAGCAGACTCATGGTCGTAAGAACGCGGTTTCAATTCCCAGACCAGGCATTGTGAGTGTTTATTGAGCAAAAACACCTAAGCTCGATGAGGCTCCAGCGGGGGTAGTGGAGAACCCTGCTGTACTCTTTCACCACAACTTTCTCTCACGCTTTCTTCCTACTTCTGCCACAAAGCAAAGGAACCATGGTGTAGCCCACTATGGTGTGCTAAACTTTCAGACTCTAGTCTAGATTGCGAATCCTCTTTGTGGCTAAAGGCGTAGGTTCTGATTGGAAGAAGAAGAAGAAGAAGACAGCAACAGTGGCGCTGGTGACAATAGTGGTGGTTGCAGTGGGAGCGGTAGCAGTGGATGATGGTAGGCTTCTATTCAGTTTCAAATTCCACTCACAGGGTATTGGTAAAAAACTGAGATTCATAGCAGAAGACTGTGAAGTTAGCTTCTTTAAGTGCACAGCTATCCCTGTAGCAATGTGGAATTGGTTTATATTAGATGTAACTCAAATTATCAAAACACTTTGATTCCAACCAGAATCAAATAATAGTAAAGAAATTAATCAAAGTTTCATGAATAGGATTTTGTAGATATAAACTGTGTGGAAGATCAACAAAAGGAAAGTTCCAGATCTTGGCTGATAGTATTAAACCATTTCCCAAGTTAACCTTATTTCGTTTTTGAATTTGGTTTGCAAGATTCTTTATATGAGTTCGTGTGTTGAAGCATATTCTGTTGTGTCTGGGGAGAGTCATTTTCTTTTAGGGCCTTATAATATAACACTCACCGGTAAAATTTCCACTTTTTTCTTATTTTTATTTTCCTAAACTTTTCGTTTTGACTCAAAACTATTGAAAAGGTTGCAAGATGTGACGAAAATTTTAGGAAAATAAAATAAGAAAAATGTGGAAATTTTACTGGTGAGTGTGTTATATTATAAGGTACAAAAAGAAAATGACTCTCCTCAGACACAACAAGTTAACCTTGTTCATGGGTAACTTTTGCAAGTTTCACTAAATGAAAAAGTGCTTTCTTTTATCCATTTCTTGTTTCAGTCTTAAGACTGTGGCCATGCTAGGGCACTACCCTGAATGGGTCCCCAATACTATTTTAAAGTCAGGTAGTTATTCTGTTGGTCTCTTTTTTCCTAAATGGAAACAAACCCACAACGGTTGTCAGGCAATGATGGGGACAAACACAAAGACAGACATACATTTTATACATACATGCATGCATATATGTATATAATGGGCTTCTTTCAATTTTTGTTCAGCTGGAACTATAGTGGAAGACATTTGCCCAAAGTTTCATACAGTGGAACCGAACTCAAGACCACTTGGTTGGGAAGCAAGCCTCTAACCACACAGCCATGCTGGCACCTGAGACTAACTTCCTCCTATTCTCTCCCTAGTTATAAGAGGCCCTGCTAGGTGCCATGGGTGCAGTGTTTTGAGAAAAGCAAAAAGCATTTAAGTAAATGTCATATCCACAATGTAAAATTCTATCGAATACTTGTTTAAGCTAATGTTTCATGATTTATAACCAGCACCTGAAAAGTTGTGATAGGTAATATCTCACCTTTCGGTATAGTGGTGGTGGTGGTGGGTGGGGATAATTCTCATGAAAATAATGCTTTAGTGAAAGTTTACATAAATATTTCTATTAATATTTTATTGGTGATGAGGCTGCCTGTCACAGTGTAACTTTAAAGATATTGCAAATGCAAAAATAAAAAGAAAAAAAAAAAGAAAAGAAAAATGTGCAAATTTCTTCTCCTAAGTTGTATGATATTTAAATATCTCCTCATGAAACAAGCTTTTATTTAGAAATAAGCTACATTTCATTTAAAATAAATATATTCCATACACTCCATTTTGTATGTCTGCTTCCAGTCTTTGGAAGGGATTGTAGCTGGAAAATTGATTGATTTTCACACATTTCACTTCCTTAATGTTACCAATGTGTAGCAGATATTTTATGACATTTAAAATTAATGTTTTAATACTTTTTTTTTATCCTCGATGTTTAAAAGTGACTGTGAGTTTTTCTAATGTGTTAGAATATTATGATTATTTTATTACTTTTTTTTTTATTCTTCTATTACTGTTTATTATTATTATTTTATTTATTTATTTATTTATTTATTTTCCACACCAGACAAGATCAACCTCAAACCTGTCATGCTGAATGCTAGCACTAAAATCAGGAACTGAGGAAATTAGTCATTGATTTAGGAGTATGGCATTTTAGTTCTCACTCACTAATTAACAACTAGCAGATGAGCACAATAATGTTACAGCCGGAAACACTAAAATAGTGCCTATTTCCTATATTTCTAACTTCAACATTTTATCGACGAAAACCACAAGCTACCACCAACACCATATTCTTCTCTATTGAGGCTGAAACATATTTGATAAAAGGAAGTTGATAATATCATTAATATTCTCTATCTTACAATTCATTGTTCAGTTGATAAAAAGATTTCCTTTTTAAAACTGGTTTCAGTTCTGTTTACTGAAGCTAATTCTGTCACCAATTTCACAATGAATTTTTCCTAACCTATTTTGTCAGCGAAATTAACATAGCAATTAGCTACAATATGGAAGGTTAAAGAAAATGTTATGCATAATTATAAACATTTACTCCTCTTTTGTTTGTTTTTGTTATTCGACTGTAAAATCATGTTGGGGTTCCATCATCAATGGGTGGTCATTTTGACTCAACTACTTATTTTAGCTTTTTTATTTTTTTTACTTGTTTCAGTCGTTTGACTGTAGCCATGCTGGAGCACCGCC